>NC_066567.1:8860616-8895616 GCF_024679095.1 Eriocheir sinensis
GAAAAACAAGTAAAACAAAAATAGATGAATCACTTAACACATCATATAAAAAAAACAATAGAAAAAAAACGATAAAAAACAAACAAACACACAGTAACAACTCTCTGTATTTTTTCTATTTATCTCCTATTCTTTTATTCAACTGACCGTGGACTGCAAACTTTCCCCGTCTCCCGTTTTCTATTTCGAACTGAGAAGAAAACGGATCTTTGAAATGATAAACTGTTAGGGAGCGTCTGACTGATTGATGGGTCGAGGAAAAGAAGACAGGAGGAGGAGGAGGAGGAGGAGGAGGAGGAGGAGGAGGAGGAAAACGATTGAATATTTATGAGAGGTTCGTCGGGTATGTGGAATGTGTTTGAGAGAGAGAGAGAGAGAGAGAGAGAGAGAGAGAGAGAGAGAGAGAGAGAGAGAGAGAGAGATTAAAATACAAAAAAAAAAAAAAAAAGCAAATAAGAATGGCTAAATATAGAGAAAATAATATAAATGTGTTAAAGTTAGAAGAGGAGGAGGAGGAGGAGGAGGGGAAGGAAAGAGGAGGTAAAAAAGGAGAGAGAGCACGAGAGGAAAAATATATTGTGTCAAACCGACTTTAACGGTTATCGAGTGAGCTACTTAAGACTTTTTTTTTCCTTCATCTTTTGTCCCTTTTTTCCTCCGCTCCTTTCCTTGGCATTCTGGTCTCATTGTGTGTCCTCAGAGTTTCTTTCCTTCTCTTTTTTTATTTCCTTACTTTCCTTCTTTATTTCCTTTTTCATCTTTCTTGGCGTTTCGAATTTGGGGCAGACTTTCTTTTCCTCTTTTTTTGTTTTCATTCTTCCGCTTTTTTATATTTAGTGTTTGTTACATCATACTTTTTTCTTTTTTCCTATTTATTTTTTTTCCTTTCCTCATTTTTATTTGTTTTCCTTCTTCCACATTTTCATATTTAGTGTTTTTTACCAATTCCTGCATTTTGTCATACTTTTCTTTTTTTTCTTTCCTTTTTCACTCCTTAAATTTTGAGTTTCTTGTCAAATTTTGTTTCGTTGTTCATATTTCACTTATTTCCCTTTTAATTATCTTTCCATTTTCTTCTATTCTCTTTTAACTATTCTACATATCATACTCCTACGTATTATCCTCGACGTAAATTTTTTCCTTAATCTTCTATGTAATACTTTCTGGGCCAGGTCACTATCCCCTATCAAACGTAATCCTATTTATAATCCTCAACATCCATATCCTTGTTAATTAAAGTTCCCGCTGTGTCCTTTTTATCCTTTCTCTACCTTCCCTTCGTGTCCTTCCTCCTCCGTTCCTTCCACGTGATTTCTATTTTCGTTCCCTCCATCAATTATCAACAAGGCCGCGAGTCAGTCCTGTCTGCCCTTCGAGTATTCCATTCCTCCATTCCGCTGACATCCAGCTCCGGGCATTAAAATTGTCCCTACATTATTCCTGCGTTGAAATGTCCGTTCCTTCCCTTTATTCTTGTTTCTGATGTTGTGTGGATTTTCTGGATTCATGTTCTTTATTTTTACGGTAAAGGAAGGAGTTAAGAGGCGAAAAATAGATGTTAAGGAAAAAAAAGCCCGATAATCAATTCTTGTTTCCGATGTTTTGTGTTTTTTTTTGGATTCATGTTATATATTTTTACAGTAAAGGAAGGAGTTACAAGACGAAAAATAGATGGAAAGGAAAAAAAGCCCTATAATCACTGCTCCCATGAAAAATATGGACGTGCCCACAAGTGTTATATTTAGAGTTATGTTAAGTTAAAAAGAAAGCAAAGTAGAAAGGAGTGGGTCGAGGAAAGCAAGTATAGATGAGTGCCCACAAGTGTTATATTTAGAGTTATGTGTAAATTAAAAAGAAAGCAAAGTAGAAAGGAGTGGGTCGAGGAAAGCAAATGAGGAATAACAACAGGAACACGGTCATCCCACAAGTCAAAATCAGAAGAAAGAAGGTTACCCAATTTTTTTCGTGGAGTTCTTTGCCAATATCAATACTTTTCCAATTTCCTTTCTATATTTTTTTCACTACAAGTTATATTTCCTTTCCTCGCCTTAAATTTTATACACTTCCTTTCCCTCCCTCCCGTCTTGTTTATATTTTTCCTTGCAATCATTTTCAACTCTAAGTAAGGCTTCTCCCTCTCGCTCATTTTCCATTCTCACCACAGCCTCAGATCAGTGTCCCTTTCTACTTCTTTTTCCAACATCTCTATTTTCACCCGTTTGATCCTTTTGAAGTGCAGGTATGGTTTCTCCCTCTCGCTTATTATGTTGTCTCACCATCAAATCGGTACATTGCTCTTCCTCTTTTTTCAACATTTCTCTTTTTTTCTTCTTTTTCGTCATTCCCCCCCCCCCCCCTTGCTTATTATCTTTTCTCACCACAAATAGAAATCAGCAACATTTTCTGACTGTTTTTTCGACATTTCTCCTTTTTTTCGTTGAATCCTTTTGCATTGGAGGTAAGGTTTCTTTCCCCCACCTATTCAGTCTTCTCACAACCAAATCAGAACCTCTCTCTACCTCATTTTTTTCAACCTTTCTCCTTAATTTTCCCTTTTTTTAATCTCAAACAACTTATAAAGTCTCCTCCCCTCGCTTATGCTCACCAAGTCTTTCTAATACTGCTCGCTCTTCGGGGTCACAAAACAATAAAAACTCTACGGTTTCGCGTTTCCACGTTTTAATATTATATCCGTGGAGAGAGTGGATCTTGGTCTTGGTCGTCTTAAGTGATTTTGCTATTTGTGGAAGAATCTCTCGAGACCTCATTTCCAGGCACAGTGATTGGCAGGCATACTTGAAGATTCCTTGTTCGTTTGTTTCTTTTCCGCAGGTTCGTGTTCAGCAAAAGAGGAAACAGGAAAGCGTCTTGTTCTAGTGTTGCAGCATCATATTAAAGGCAGCATGTTTTGTTTTCTTTTGTATTTTCTTCTTTTGTATTGTTTCACTTGGATTCCTCTTACATACTGATGAGGGTTTGAGGAGGAAGAGGAAATTCAACGAGGAACAAAAACAGAAAATAATGAAACAGGAAACCACGAAATATATTTAAACGTGTAATAAAAGATTGTAGGATTTTTGTTTTCTTTATTTCTGAGGTTTTCTTTTGCTTCTCTGGGGTATCACTTACATTTTGAGAGGGGAAGAGGAAATATAACGAGAATCAGAACATAAAATAATGATATCAGAAAGCACAACCGCGACCTATATTTAACGAGGAAGGAGTTTATTGTTTTCTCTTATTTCCATCGTTTTCTCTCGCTTTTCTTAGAATTCTCTTGCAGTTTCAGAACGGAAGAGGAAATGTAACGAGGAAGAAAAGCAACACATAATGAAATCGAAAACCACAACCACGAACAATATTTAAATGTGTCGTAAAAGATGGCAAAAGCTTATTGTAATTTCTTTTTTTCTCTTCTATTTCTTGTTGCCTCGGATTTGCGTAGTCGTGGAATCAGGAAATAAGAGGAAGAGGAAAAATAATCACGAACTGTATATTTAAACGCGTCATAAAAGATAGTGAAGGAGTTTACTGTATTTTCATTTTTCTCTTCTGTTCTGATATTTGCCTCGGATTTGCGTAGTCGTGGAATCAGGAAACGAGGAACACAAAAGATAATGAACGAGAAAACAATCACAAACTATATATTTAAACGCGTCAGAAAAGATAGTGAAGGAGTTTACTGTATTTTTATTCTTTTCTTCTCTTTTGAATTTTGCCTCGGATTTGCGTAGTCGTGGAATCAGGAAATAAGAGCAAAACAGAAAATAAATAAAGAGAATAAACAATCACGAACTATATATTTAAACGCGTCAGAAAAGATAGTGAAGGAGTTTACTGTATTTTCATTTTTCTCTTCTCTACTGATTTTTTGCGTCGGATTTGCGTAGTCGTGGAATCAGGAAATAAGAGCAAGACAGAAGAAAATGAAAGAGAAAAAAACAATCACGAACTATATATTTAAACGCGTCAGAAAACATAGCAAGAGTTTATTGAATCTACGTTTTTCTCTTCTCTTTTGTTTTTGTGTTGGATTTGCATAGTCGCGGACACAGGAAATAACAGCAAAAGTTCGAGCTAAAAAATAAAGCAAGCAGGTTAAAGCATCTGTCCTGTATGAATATTTAAAGAGGAACGTAAATGGCACCGCGGAGGGGACGAGGAAGAGGGAGAGGACAAAAAAAGGAGAGGAAGAAAGAAACAACGAAGAAAAAGGAAACAGGAATAAAGAAAAAAGCTGCGACAGAAAGAGAAGAGGAGTTAAGAAAGAACGAAATAAGAAAAAGGAAACAGGAATAGAGAAAGAAAGAGATGTGAGAAAAAGAAAAGTTAAGAAAGAACGAAATAAGAAAAAAGAAACAGGAATAGAGAAAAAAAGAAAGAGACAAAAAAGAGAAGTTAAGAAAGAACGAAATAAGAAAAAGGAAACAGGAATAGAGAAAGAAAGAAAGAGACAAAAAAGAAAAGTTAAGAAAGAACGAAATAAGAAAAAGCGAAAAAAGGAAGAAAGAAAGAACAATACGAACAAATGAAAAGAAAAATTAACAAGGAAATAAGGAAAAAAACAGGAATAAAGAAAGAGATGTGACAACAACGAGAAGAGGAGTAACGAAATAACGAAATAAGAAAAAAGAGAAGAGGAATAAAGAAAGAACAATACGAACAAATGAAGAGAAAAATAAATAAAGAACGAAATAAGGAAAAAGATAAAAGGAATAAAAAAAAAGACATACGTAAAACAACAAGAAAAGGCGAGTATTAATAATTTGCTTTTATTTATTTGTTTTTTATATAAGCTCATTAACTTCTCAAATGATTCACTCCATTCATCATAATAGTCATCTGCCATTCATTTAATTATTACTCTACGAAAAACAATACCACAGAACCAGATCCTAAGTAGATAACAACAGCTTTTCAACAGTAAATTTAATTAAGTTTCCTCTTCAAACACTCCAGCATTACTACCACTATTTCCCAAGCCAAATGAATAACGGTAGCGTTGTATAAAGAATGCGTTAAGTGTGCAATTAATACACTTTGTTTATTCCAGTCTTTTGTGTTGTTCCACGTATATCACGGAGTGCCACTGAGCCTTTCCGGGAAGTGTGAGTGTTAAAACGCATACCTGACTGACTGTACACATGTTACGAGGCTTTGGAAGGTTGGGCTGGACTACAGAAAGCTTTGAAATGAATTAATAAAAGCTCTGCAGAAGAAGAAAAAGCTTTAGCCATACTCGAATGATATATGAAAGTGATTGCATACCTCGTAAACTTGATCAAATATAAACAAATGAATGCCTGTCTGTTCGTTCACGCTGCAGATGTTACTGAATCTAGATAGCCCTGGGAAGGGTGTGTTAGACTAAAGAATGCCTTGAAAGTAGTGAATAAAGGAACAGCTGAAGAAAACGCTTTAGCAAATATAGACAAAACGCAAATCTAACTATCTGTTCACACTGTACGAGGTTACGAGAGCCCTGGGAAGGTTGTGTTAGACAAAAAAATGCCTTGGAAGCAGTGAATAAAGGAACAGCTGAAGAAAACGCTTAAACAAATATAGACAAAACGCAAATCTAACTATCTGTTCACACTGTACGAGGTTACGAGAGCCCTGGGAAGGTTGTGTTAGACTAAAGAATGCCTTGAAAGTAGTGAATAAAGGAAGAGCTGAAGAGAAAGCTTAAGCAAATATAGACAAAACGCATATCTGACTCTCTGTTCACGCTGTACGAGGTTTGGAGAGCCCTGGGAAGGTTGGGTTAGACAAAAGATACCCTTGAAAGTAATGAATAAGGGAGCACCAGAGGAGGAAAAAGCATTTGCCACAGTTAAGTTATACATACAGGTGGCTTCATACTTCATTAACCTTCTCAAATAATAAACAAAATACCTGGAAATTCAAGGAGTTAGAAAAGCAAGGAAGAACGTTACACTTAATCATATAACAGAGAGGCAGACAAATAGAGACAAACAGATAGACAAACAGACAGACAGACAGGCAGACAGATAAAGGGGGAGACAGACAATTAGACAAACAGGCTGAAAGATAGGGACAGTCAGAGAGATAGAAAGGCAAACAGATAATGAGAGACAGAGAAATAGAAAGACAGGCAGACAAATAGAGACACAGACAGATAGACAGACAGACAGACAGACAGCACAACGAAGAAAGCGACGTAAACCCGTTTGAGACACGCAGGGAGGCGGGCGATAACGAAATAAAGGAACGAAAGAAATGAACGTAAATCACAGAGAAAATTGTTGAAAGGGAGAGAAAGAAAAATAAATTAAGGAACGAGATAATGAGTAAAGTCAATACGAGAGAGGAGGAAGAAGAAGAGGAGGAGGAGGAGGAGGAGAGGGAGAGGAGGAGGAGTTGGAGAAGGAAGAAAAGAAAAAGAAGAGGAGGAGAGGAGGAGGAGAAGGAAGAAGAGGAAGAAGAAGAAGAGCAAAAGGAGAGGAGAGGGAGAAGAGGAGGAGGACGAGGGCAAGAAGAGTAAGAGAAAAAGAGAGTAAAGGAGGAGGAGGGGAAAGAGTAGAAGAAAAAAGAAGAAAAGAAAAAGAAGAGGAGGAGAGGAGGAGGAGGAAGAGGAGGAGAAAAGAGGGAGAGGAGGAGGAGGACGAGGGGAAGAAGAGGAGGAGAGAAAAAGAAAGAGTAGAGGAGGAAGAGGGGGAGGAGGAGTAGCAGGGGGAAAAAGAAGGGGAAAAGAAAAAGAAGAGGAGGAGGAGGAAGAGGAAGATGAGGAGGAGGAGAAGTCTTTTTTGTTAATTTATTTTTCACTGCATAGCTTCGTTGATTTACCGACTTAGTTTTATTTTTATTACCTTCCCTTCCAATGTTCTCTCTTCTGCTTACTTTCAACGTTCTCCTAATTCTCTTTTACGTCGATATTTATTCACCTAAACCTCCATAAGCGTCAACGTTAATATCTACTCTCAGTAATTCATTAACTCTCAACGACTTAATTGATATAGATGTGATTGTTATTGTTATTTTTCTATTAATTTTCCTTTTCTTTTCCTTTTTTCAATTTCTATATCTCTTATTTTTTGTCCCTTTATTTTTTTCTACTTTTTCCTTTTTTGTATTTCTAGTTCTAATTTCTTGCTAATGTTTTTTTTCTTTCAATTGGTTTGTTAGTTTTTTGTTTTGTTATTGGTATTTCTTTCGCTATTTTCTTTATTCCTAGTTTTCTTATTTTCTTGCTAATATTTTTTTCCTTTACGTTCATTTTCTAATAATTTTTTTTCCTTTTTTTTTGGAATTTGTTTCGTTATTTTACTTCCCAATCGTAGAATAATTCCATATCTCTTTTCTCGTTCCTTTCATTCCCTTTCTCTTCTCCATAATTCCATATCAGTTTACTCTTTCCTTTCGTTCTCTTTCTCTTCTCCAAAATTCCATATCAGTTTGCTCCTCCTTTTCATTCCCTTTCTCTTCTCCAAAATTCCATATCAGTTTGCTCCTCCTTTTCATTCCCTTTCTCTTCGCTAACTCCATTATCCTCATCCAAACGTTACTTCACTTTCGTTTATTTGTTTCTATATATATTTTGGGGGAATTTGTTTCGTTATTCTACTCCCCAATCGTTCAGTAATTCCATATCTCTTTTCTCGTTGCTTTCATTCCCTTTCTCTTCTTCATAATTCCATAACAATTTTCTCCTCCCTTTCATTTCCTTTCTCTTCGCTAACTCCATTATCCACAGCCATTATCATTGCTTCATTTTCGTTTATTTGCCGGCTAATTGCGTTTTGCCTCCACTTTCTGTACACTCAAAACCTTCCTTTCACTGTTTCTTGCTTTACTATTAATTTCCACTGAGGTATTAATCTTCATATATAAATTTCATCACTTACTCTCATGTTTGTAAATTAAGTGTTGGTAATTACTCCTTTTAAGCGTTTTTTCTTCACAAATCAGCAATTCTTTTTTACTCATTGCATTCATCTATATTTCCTTCCTCAACATAAATTATACACTCAGTGATTAGTTCGTCTCTAAATCCTGATGTTACTTTTAAACATTAGCATTTATTATCAACGTCAACTATTTTTCTTTATATTTATCCTTTCCGGGGTATTCATTTTTTTATTACATTCATTAATTACGAATGAACTCACCTAATGATTACTTCAACTCTGATTCCTGATATTATTTTTAAACATTAGTATACATTTTAAACGTCAACTATTTTTCTTTATGTTTATCCTTTCCGGGGTATTCATTTTTTTATTACTATCATTAATTACGAATGAACTCACCTAATGATTACTTTCCGGGGTATTCATTTTTTTATTACTATTATTAATTACGAATGAACTCACCTAATGATTACTTTGACTCCAATTCCTGATATTATTTTTGAACATTAGTATATATTATAAACGTCAACTATTTTTCTTTATATTTATCCTTTCCGGGGTATTCATTTTTTTATTACTATTATTAATTACGAATGAACTCACCTAATGATTACTTTGACTCCAATTCCTGATATTACTTTTAAACATTAGCATTTATTCTCAACGTCAGCTATTTTTCTTTATATCTATCCTTTCCGGGGTATTCATTTCTTTATTACTATCATTATTTACGAATGAACTAACCTAATGATTACTTTGAGTCTAATTCCTGATATTATTTTTGAACATTACTATACATTTTCAACGTCAACTATTTCTTTTATATTTATCCTTTCCGGGGTATTCATTTCTTTATTACTATCATTAATTACGAATGAACTCACCTAATGATTACTTTGACTCCAATTCCTGATATTATTTTTGAACATTAGTATATATTATAAACGTCAACTATTTTTCTGATATTATTTTTGAACATTACTATACATTTTCAACGTCAACTATTTCTTTTATATTTATCCTTTCCGGGGTATTCATTTCTTTATTCCTATTACTATTTACGAATGAACTCACCTAATGATTACTTTGACTCCAATTCCTGATATTACTTTCGAGCATTAGCATCTATTTTCAACGTCAACTATTTCCTCTATATTTGTCCTTTCCGGCGTAGCCATTTATATTTTCATTTCTTCATTATCGGGATCGTTTATTTACCATTTATATATTCGTTACCGTAATTCCTGATATTATTTTTCACTCAAGCATTTATTTTCAGCGTCAACTATTTCTTTTCTATTTGTCCTTCCCCGCGTAGTCATTTCTGTTTTCATTTCTTCATTATCGGGATCGTTTATTTACCCTTTACCCTTTCTACAGTCGTTACTCTAATTCCTGATATTATTTTTCATTCAAGCATTTATTTTCAGCGACAACTATTTCCTTCACACTTGTCCCTTCCCGGTTAGCGATTTCTATATTCATTTGTTTATTATTATTATTATCATTATTAATTTTACTCTTTCCCCCACTTCACTCTTCTGTTCCCTCGCTCTTTGCCGGCTCCGTTACTTTCCTCTCTGCCTTACTTTAATTCCTTTCCCGGTTAGCCATTTCTATATTAATTTCTTTATTATTATTATTTGTATTTACTCTCTCGTCATGAATGAACTAACCCACCTCACTCCTTTCTTTCCTCGCTCTTTGCCGGCTCCGTTACTTTCCTCTCTGCCTTACTTTAATTCCTTTCCCGGTTAGCCATTTCTATAATCATTTTTTTTTTTTACTTTCTCGTCACGAATGAACTCAGCCACCTCACTCCTTTGTTCCCTTGCTCTTCGCCGCCTCCCTCGCCTTCCATTCCCGCTTAGCCATTTCTGTATTTATTTCTTTATTATTTCTATTATTATTTACTCTTTCTCGTCACGAATGAACTCAGCCACCTCACTCTCTTGTTCCCTTGCTGTCTGCCGCTTCCCTCGCCTTCCATTCCCGCTTAGCCATTTCTATATTCATTTCTTTATTATTTCTATTATTATTTACTCTTTCTCGTCACGAATGAACTCAGCCACCTCACGCCTTTGTTCCATTTATTATTTCTATTATTATTTACTCTTTCTCGTCACGAATGAACTCAGCCACCTCACGCCTTTATTTCCTCGCTCTTCGCCGCCTTCCTTCCAGCGTTACTTTAATTCACTTTACCTGTCGCTTTCTGCGATTTTGTTCTCACTTCGCTTAGAGACTTTTTAATTAAAGAAAGAGACCGCGAGTTGCCTTCCCTGCTTGGGCGAACGTCTGGCTTCTGGTGATAGTGGCTCCTCCTCGTCCTCCTCCTCCTCCTCCTCCTCCTCCTCCTCCTCCTTGTTAAAAGAGAGGTGGGAGGTTGGGAAGTGGTGTCCATGCCTCTTAGCTTTCCTCCATCCTTCCTTCCTCTCTCTCTCTCTCTCTCTCTCTCTCTCTCTCTCTCTTCAATTTGAGAGAGGAACTGAGCGAAGGAGGAAAGAGAGAGACGTGGAGAGAGGAGGAGGAGGAGGAGGAGGTCACTATCGACAAGAACGGATTAATGACTGAACGTATTTTTCTCTCCCTTTTTACTTTTTTTCTCTCTCTCTTTCTCTCTCTCTCTCTCTCTCTCTCTCTCTCTCTCTCTCTCTCTCTCTCTCTCTCTCTCTCTCTCTCTCTCTCTCTCTCTCTCTCTCTCTCTCTCTCTCTCTCTTAACCATCATTTTCTTCATTTAACTTCTTTTCAATCACTTTTTTTCCTCTCTTTTATCCATTCTCATTAATCTTCCTCTCCTTATTCCTCCATTCCACTATCCAACTCAACCTTCTATCCTTTTTCCTCCCTCCTTATCCTTCTCTCCTTCCCTCCCTCTCTTCCTCCTTCGCACCGTACTTTACATTATGAGTTATTTCATCGGATTATCTCAAACTTTTAGACCCTAGGGAGTGAAGGAGCTGACAGATGAAGGAGAGATGGATGGCACGAGGCAGGGAAGGAGGAAAGGAGGGAGAGGGAGAGAGGAAAGAAGGTGCCGTGAGATGGATGGAAGGAAGATGGTGCAAGCGGTAAGAAAGGGGGAGAGAAAGAGAGGAAGAGAGAGAGAGAGGTGTGAACTTGATGGATGGAAGGAAGTGAAGGGAGAAAGAGGAAGAGATGGATCATTTGAAGCAGAAGGGAAAGGAGTGGGAAGAAAGAGGATAATAGAGGAAGAGTAACAGAAAGACATACAAAAAATAGAAACGGTATAAAGAACGAAAAGGGGAAAAGAAAAGGGGGAAGAAGTGATGGACCAATTATTGAAGCAGAAGTGAAAGGAATAGGAATAAAGAGGATGAAAGAGGAAGGAGAACAGAAAAAGAAACAAAGATAGACAAGGAAAGAAAAGGGAAAAATGAGAAAGGGAAAAGGGAGGAAGAGGCGGATCATTTGAAGCAGAAGTGAAAGGAATAAGAAGAAAGAGGATGAGAGAGAGGAAGGGGAACAGAAAGAGAAACAGAGATACAGCCAAGAAAAGAAAAGGGAAGATTCAAAAAGAAAAAGGAGGAAGAGACGGATCATTTGAAGAAGTGAAAGGCATGAGAAAAAAAGAGGATGAGAGAGGAAAGGGAACAGAAGGAGAAACAGAGATACAGACAGGGAAAGAAAAGGGAAAAAGGAGAAAAAGGAGGAATACAAGGATTATTTGAGAGAAAAGTGAAAGGAGGGAGAAGGAAAAGGATGAGAGAGAAAAGGGAACAGAAAGAGACGGAAACAAAGATACAGTGAAGGAAAGAAAAGGGAAAAGGAGAAAGGGAAAAAGGAGGAATAGAAGGATTATTTGAGAGAAAAGTGAAAGGAGGGAGAAGAAAGAGGATGAAAGAGGAAGAGGAACAGAGAGAGATAGAAGCAAATAAATGGAAAAACGGAGAATTAGATGGATTATTTGTGGAAGAAGCGAAAGGAGGGAGAAGAAAAAGAATGAGAGAGGGAGAGAAACTGAGAGGTAAGGAATTAGAGAAACAAAAGAATAACATAGAGAAAGGAAGTAACAACAACAACAACAACAACAACAACAACACACACACACACACACACACACACACAGAAAGACAAACCCACCCACAAACACACGAACACACAAACACAAACACACACCATAGCTACGCGTGACCTCAGTGCTCATCTCCGTCACATTACCCCCATAAAAACAAGCTTACAAGGTTCAACTTCATCCAGACACACACGCACACACACAGAGAGAGAGAGAGAGAGAGAGAGAGAGAGAAGGGGGGAGGGGGGGGAGGACGGAGTTTATGCGGTGAGGGTAAAAATTAGGTCTGGCTCTATAGACTCAGACGAGGGCAGAGCAAGTTTGCACAAGGATGAACTTACACAGTGTGCGCTGAAAAGTGTGGCTGACCGTGAAGCCAGGCGGGGAATGTTTGCCCGCTGACCTGCTCGGTGGAACTACTGCCCGGGCGCACGCAATGTCCTGATGGCGCTACTTACTTATGGTATATTTGTTTACTATGTTTGATGGTAAAGTATACAAGGATGACTCTTATTTTGTTACTTACTCTCTCTTGTTTACTTGCTGAAGGAGGAGGAGGAGGAGGAGGAGGAGGAGGAGGAGGAGGAAAAGAATGCAGAATCAAATGTTGTAGGAAAGAAAAGAAAAAAAAAGGAAATAACAACAAAGAAAAAATATAAGCATGAGGGGGAAGAGGAGGAGGTCTTACCTATTTATGGTTAACTTGTTTACTCTGATGGTAAAGTATACATGGATGACTCTTATTTTGTTACCTACTCTCTCTTGTTTGCTTGCTGAAGGAGGAGGAGGAGGAGGAGGAGGAGGAGGAGGAGGAGGAGGAGGAGGAGGAAACAAAGGAAGAGGAAAAGAAAGAAGACTAGAAAGTGCAGAATCAAAAGTTGGACGAGAAAGAAAAAAGAAAAGAAAAGAACAACAAAGAAAAAATATATGCATGAGGAGGAAGAAGAGGAGGAGGAGGAGGAGACTACTGAACTACTGATGGCACACGGATGGCACTTAAATTACTACTAAGTCTCTCTTGTTAACTTATAAAGGCTAACTTATACTCGACCATTCATAAACAAACCAATGGATACCAATTGTGAATAAATTACTAGTTAACCTATGAACTGACTGACTGAATGAATGAACTAGTGACTGATTGATTAACCTATTGACTGACTCTAACTTACACTTGCAAACTTACTGAATAACGAAGAAAGGAATGAATTACTAAATAACTAAATAATCAACCAATCTTCGAACTTTCTAGCTGACTAACTGACTGCCTTACTGACTGACTTACTGATTGATTGACTGACTGACTGACTGACTGACTGACTAACTGACTGACTGACTGACTGACTAACTGACTGACTAGCTGACTGACTAACTAACAAACGAACCCAATAATTAACCGACCGACTGATTTGCTGACTTACTACCAACAAGAAAAGTGGAAAAATACACCGAACGAAAAAGAAACGAAAAAGACGAACGGAAAAATAAATAAAAAAGAAACCAAAGAAAACGATCAAGGTCTCAGCAAAGCGACGTAAAAGCGATCCGAGCCACGTGTCTCCAGATCACCTGAGCGAGATCCAGGTAAGTGGCCTTCAACAGGTGTATTTACCGGCGCGAGTGGCTGACGAGAGGCCATTACTGGTAAGGTGAGTGCAGGGAAAGTGTGTGTGAGCCGCCTTCTTATCATCACGCAGACCATTCAGGCAATTATCCTAAGCACGTCTTTCCTTTCCTTCCTCTCCTTCTTTCCTTCCATCATGTTAGTCAAAGCAGTGATGTCAGTAAACTCCTCAGGCAGTTCATTTCATTCTGTCACGGTCTATTCAGTCAGTCAACTTTCTGTCAAGGGGAGAGTACAAAGACACCTCCCCCCCCCCCCCAAACTGACTTATCTTCGGAGCTCTGGATTTTTTTTTTTTTTTGGGGGGGGGAGGATTTGCCCTTAAGCTTCCTCCCTTGCTGTAAATAAAAGTGAGATCAGCAAACCAATCCCTGTTATCTGAAGCCATCCAGTCACAGTTCATGCAATCAGTCGAGTCAGTGAGATGAATTAAAGAAGCTACTCGATCATTTCATATTATTTTGTCTCACTTCATTCACATCATTCAGTCAGTCAACTCAGTGAAATCAGCAAACTATCCCTGTTATCTAAGTCCGTCCAGTCTCAGTTCAATCACTCAATTCAGTAAGATAAAACAAAAAAGCTACTCGGTCAGTTAATTTTGT
The DNA here is from genome assembly GCF_024679095.1 of Eriocheir sinensis. Classification (NCBI taxonomy): domain Eukaryota; kingdom Metazoa; phylum Arthropoda; class Malacostraca; order Decapoda; family Varunidae; genus Eriocheir; species Eriocheir sinensis. The sequence goes on from NC_066567.1 coordinate 8,874,754, forward strand.
TTAGTCTCATTCTATTCACTATTCACTCAGTCAACTCAGTAAGTCCAGTAAACGAAATCAACTGTCAATTTATTTTATTTGGTCTCACTTTATTCAATCAATCAATTCAGTTAGAAAAAAAATTAAAGCAATTCCTCCGTCAATTCATTATATTTGGTCTTACTTCATTCGGTCAAATCAGTAACACCAGCAAACGAACTCTATTAATTTCGTCTGTGTTCAGTTTATTCAACAAAAAAATATAAAAAAAAACTAATATCTAAAAAATAAAAAGCCAAATCAGCCACATGAGAGGGTTCGAACGAGGTCCTCCAGTCAGCCATTCAGCCAGTCACGCCGAACGAGCAAACAATCCATCAAAGAGGCATTAACATGGATCATCGATGCAATCAGTGAGGCGAAAAGGAGCGTTAAGTGAAGAAAAGTCTTTTCTCTCTCTCTCTCTCTCTCTCTCTCTCTCTCTCTCTCTCTCTCTCTCTCTCTCTCATTATCTTTCTTTCGCAACCCAGCTTCCCACTTTCTTTAGTTCACCGCTTCCCATTTTCTTATATTCACCCCGTTTTCTTCGCAGGTTCCCATTTTCTTCAGTTCACTGTGTTCCATTTTCTTCGCTATTCCCATTTTTTTTTTAGCAGCTTGCCATTTTCTTCGGTTCACCGCGTCCCATTTTATTTTACATCCCTGTTTTTTTTCTTCCCAGCTTCCTATTTTCCTCTTTAGGCTCCGTTTTCTATTTTGCAGCTTCCCATTTTCTTTCACCGCGTTCCATTTTCTCTTACACGCCTCGTTTTCTTTTGGCAGCTTCATAGTTTCCGCGTTGCATTTTCATACGACCTTTTTTTGGCAGCTTCCCAGTTTCTTCGGGTCACAGGGCTTCATTTTCTTTTATTCAGCCCGTTTTCTTTGGGTGCCTCGCGGGGGGGGGGGGGAGGGCGTCGGCAAACACGAGGGGGCACTAAACAGTTCCCGGGGCGGCGTTCACTCGCAGCTTTAGTGCTTTGTTTGTCCCTCGTCGTATTGTGTGTGTCTTGCCATCTGTCCCTCGTTACCCCTTGTCTGTGTCTGTCTGTTTCTTCCCTTCCTTTCCTTCCTTTTGTCCTCCGCTTTTTCTTCCTTCTCCCCCTTATCAGTTGTTTTTCTCTATGCTTTTCCTTTCCTCCTTTCCTCAATGTTGCATGCTTTTTTTTTGTTATGATTTTTCCTCTTCCTATTTACATCTCCTTCTCTGTTTCTGTCCTTCCTTCCTTTTTTTCCTTCCTTTCTTTTTTTCTTCCTTCTCTCCTTTATCGGCTGTCTTTCTCTATGCCTTTCCTTCCTTCCTTTCCTCATTGTTGCATGCCTTTTTTTTTCTTATGATTTTTCCTCTTCCTATTTACATCTTCTCTGTTTCTGTCCTTCCTTCCTTTCTTTCCTTTTTTTTCTTGCTTGGTGTTATCTGTTTTTTTCTCCTACTCCTCGTTGTTTCTTGTCTTTCTCTTTCTCTTTCCCTCCTGACTTTCCTTCCTTTCTTTTTGCTGTCTTTTTATTGTTTTGGTTCGTCCTCTTCCATGTTTCTTCTTTTTCTCTATTTCCTTCCTTCTTTCCTTCCTGTTCTTTCTTCCTTGTTTTTTTTCCTTGCTTCTCCTTTTGGTTCTTTCTCTCTTGTTTTTTTTGTTGTTGCTTTTCTAATTCTTTCTCTCTTTTTCTCCTTTCTTCCTCTTTTCTACACTTTATTCTCTCGTTATGTTCTTTCCTTCTTCCTTTCATGTTTTTTTCTATTTTTTCTTTCCACATTTTTCCCTTTTTTTCTCTTCCTTTCGTTTTTGGAGATGTTCCTTTCCCTTCCTTACTCGCTTCATTGATTTTCTGATACGATTCTTATTTTTTTCTCTCCTATTTCTGCTATTTTTTTTACCTCCGTTTCGCTTTCCTTCTCGATCTCCTTCATTATCATCCTTCCTTCATTTCTGTCTGTCATTTATCCATTCCTTCTTTTTCTCATTATTCTCCCTCTTTCTCTTTCTTCTTTCCGTCCTTCTATCTTCATTATTTTATCTCTTTTCTGTTTGTTTTTCTTCTTTCCTATCTTCTTCTTTTCTCATTATTCTCCTTCCTTCTTTTCTTTCTTTCTTCATTCCTTCCTTCTATCCTCATTATCTTATCTCTTTTCTGTCCGTCTTTCTTTATCCATATCCTTCTTTTCTCATTATTCTCCTTCTTTTCATTCTCTTTCTTCTTTCCTTCCTTCTATCCTCATTTTCTTCTCCCTTTTCTGTTTGTTTTCTTCTTTCCTATCTTCTTCTCTATCTTGTTTTCTTGTTCGCCTCATCCTCTAAGTTCTCTCTTCCTCTCTTTTCTTACGACTCGATTTTTGCTCTTCTCTCTCTGTCTCTTCTTCCTTCCTTCCTCCTTGTTTTGCTCTCCCCGTTTCTATCGTTCTCTTATCTCTCTGTCTTCGTCTAAAATTTGTTTTCTCTCTCTCTCTCTCTCTCTCTCTCTCTCTCTCTCTCTCTCTCTCTCTCTCTCTCTCTCTCTCTCTCTCTCTCTCTCTCTCTCTCTCTCTCTCTCTCTCTCTCTCTCTCTCTCTCTCTCTCTCTCTCTCTCTCTCTCTCTCTCTCTCTCTCTCTCTCTCTCTCTCTCTCTCTCTCTCTCTCTCTCTCTCTCTCTCTCGTGTTTGCCAAGGTATCTGTTTCTCTCATTATAAACAAATTGGTCTGCAGAAGCTTGGAACACGAGAGCGAGGAAGGAGGAGAGAGGAGCATATGAAGAGAGAGAGAGAGAGAGAGAGGGATAACATTACTGAACCCGAGGTGGAAATGCCGGAGAAAAAGAAGGAGAGGAAGGAAGCTGAAGAAAAGAGAGAGACAGGAGGAGGAAAACACAGGTAATGCTGCGGATACAGAATGCAAGATGTGCAAAAAATAATGGGAAGCAGAAATGGACGCGAGAGAACGAGAGGAGAGTGGAAGGAAGGGACGAGGCGGAGGAGAGACGAAGAAAATTAGATTCATAACTGCAGGGACATGATGCGTGGCTGCAAACAAGGTGGAAATAACCGAGTGGAAGAAAAATACTTAATAGAGAAATGAGGAAAGTTTGTGCAACGAAAACGGATGAAAACTGCCTAAGAGATGAAGAGAGACGGAGAGAGAGAGAGAGAGACAGGGTGAGAAAACAGAAGCCGAAGAGAAAAAAACAGACATAATTAAGAACGAGACGATACGAATGAGACGAAGAGAGATAGACAGAGAGACAAAGAAGAACAGTGAGTGACAGACAGACAGAGAGAGAGCGAGACAGGGAGAGACAGGGAGAGACAGACGGCGAGAAAACAGAAGCAGAAAAGAAAAAAACAGACATAATTAAAAACGAAATAATACGAATGAGACGAAGAGAGATAGACAGAGAGACAAACAAAGAAGAACAGTGAGTGACAGACAGACAGACAGAGAGAGGGAGAGGGAGAGACAGACGGCGAGAAAAAAGAAGCAGAAGAAAAAAAACAGACATAATTAAGAACGAGATGATACGAATGAGACGAAGAGAGATAGACAGAGAGACAAAGAAGAACAGTGAGTGACAGACTGACAGAGAGAGAGAGACAGAGAAAGACAGTGAGCGACAGATGGTGAGAAAAAGAGAAACATAAGAGAAAAAAAGAGATAATTAAGAACGGCATATGAGACGAACATGGACAGAGTAAGACAAAGACAGACGGATTGAGTGACAGACAGAGATTGACAGAGACGGAAGAGAGGAAACATACACAATGAAGAAGAGCATAAGGGACAATGAGACAGACAAAGGTTGACAGAGAAAGACTTCAACACAGTAAGAAAAAAAAACAGACAGAGATAGACAGAAGAATGGAAACACAGACCTTATTTAAGAGACAGACAGACATACAGAGAAATAAAAGAAAGAAATCAACGAAACGGAGCATCAGGAACAAGCACAGTAAAGAGAGATAATGAGAGAGAGAGGAGGAGAGAGAGAGAGAGAGATAAACAGTAATACAACACACTACTTATCCATATTAAACTTTATTGGTACATTAACTTGCAATATCACTTTTTACTCCACAAAGACGAGCCGCACAGGTGAGCATATCAGCGTTAGAACACCTGAGTGATAATCTACGTCGGGAACAAAGGTGTTAAAAGAGTATATTCGCAGGTAAATGAGACACGTGGAGGTATGACAACTGTTTTATGGCCGGGGCAACAAAGAGTTATTCAGGCACTGGAAGCTGATATTCGGAATTGTTTAGAAATGTGTGCGTAATGAGCTGTGTGTAAGGGGGGGGGGGGTTGATTTTGTAAACGTGTGTGTGTGTGTGTGTTTGTGTGTGTGTGTGTGTGTGTGTGTGTGTGTGTGTGTGTGTGTGTGTGTGTGTGTGTGTGTGTTTACTTGTCTGTCTATCTGTTTTATTTCTCTCTCTATCTGTCGCTTTTTCCACCTGTCTATCTGTCTGTGTCTGTCTGTCACTATCACTCTCTCACTCTCTGTCCCTCTCCCTCTCTCTCTCTCTCTCTCATACACATACATCCAGATATTTCCCTCTGCATTTAAATTTCAATGTTGGTCTATTTTTCCTTTCCCTCCCGAACACAAGGACACAACTCCGCCGCCTGCCTCCCTTTTTTTTCTTTCCCCTCTGACAAACTGTTTTACTTTTCATATTTTTATTATTTTTACACTCTTTGAGCTTTTATTGGGCGGCAGAATTTAGAGTATACACGTGTTGTTTTAGTGTTTTTGCTCTTTATTATTGTTGTTATTGTTACTGGTATTAATATGTTTGCCTGTTGGGTTATTTTTGTACTCTGAATGTTCGTGTGTGTGAGGGTGACTCGCATACACACACACACACACACACACACACACACACACACACACACACACGTATATACTCACACACGTCTCCTGCCTAAGTGGGCCGTAACTTTGCCTAATGCTCGGTCGGGGCAACACCCATGAAGAATGCCTCTCATGTCTTTATTTCCCGCCCACCCACAACAGGAAATTACCTCCAACCTCCTCCTCCTCCTCTTCCTCCTCCTCCTCCTCCTACTCCACTCATCTTTTCTCTTCACTAAATAGTCACTCCACATTCACCCTTCTTCCACCCTCTCCGTTCTATTTAATCCACTCTCAATCCACTTCCCTAAGGCTCTTCTCGCCCTTCCTTGCTCTCTCTCTTTTTCTCTTTCTCTATTTCTCTCTCAACTTCTATCTTTCTTTTTCTCTCATGCTCTTCTTTCATTAACTATTATCTATCTTTTTCTTTATTATTCTATCTTGCTCTTCCATTCTTTTCCTCTCTCTTTCTCTTTATCCTTTCCTATGCTTTCTTACTCTTTTTTTCCATCGCCTCTTTCTCTCACTAACCCCTCTCTTACTTATTCTTTCCTCCATATCTCTCCCTTTCACTATCTCCTCTTCCTACTCGTTATCCCTCCTCCTTTTCTTCTCCTTTCTCTTCTTGTACTCCTTTCTACATCTACTGTTTTTCCTAGTCTTCCTCTTCCTCCCTCTCTCCCTTCACCACCACCATCACCACCACAATCATCTCCACTACCTCCACCACCACCACCACCACCTCCACCACTACCACCACCACCACCAACAACAACAACAACAACACCACCTCCACCTCATCCCTTCGTTAACGCCATCATTGAATACAAGTCTGTTATTAATTAATGACAGCGCCAACGAGAGACGCGGATATTCAACGCTTTTTTTTCACTGCGGCGAGACAGATAAATTGTTGCAGCGCCGTTGTCGTGTCTCGTTTGTCAGCGTCCACGGGTTTATGAAGCCATCTGATCCTCTGATAATAGGTTCGGAATGCTTATAGATAATGTGTGTGTGTGCGTGTGTGTGTGTGTGTGTGTGTGTGTGTGTGTGTGTGTAGGTGGTGGTGTGTATTTTTTTGTTTATTTTTTTGTTAGTAAAGGTAGTACAAGTTGTTTTTTAAAGCGATCTGATCCTCTTTTAATGGGATCAGAATGCTTATAGTTAATGTGAGTTAGTGTGTGTGTGTGTGTGTGTGTGTGTGTGTGTGTGTGTGTGTGTGTGTGTGTGTGTGTGTGTGTGTGTGTGTCGGTGGGTGGGTGGGTGTGTGGGGAGGGTTGAAGGGAATGTTTGTGTTAAGAGTATGAGAGAAAACGTGAAAAGAAAATGGATTCCGCTCACACACACACACACACACACACACACACACACACACACACACACACACACACACACATACTTACTCCATACCTGTCCATCCACCAACACACGCACACACACACACACACACACACACACACACACACACACACACACACACACACACATACACACACACACACATACTTACTCCATACCTGTCCCCCCCCCCCACACACACACACACACATAATCTGTATCCACCCACACATACATACAACATTCTCTCTCTTTTTCCTCTTTCCTTTCCTTCTTTTTCTTTTTCTTTTTTTCTTTTTCTAGCATACAGAGAGAATTAGAGGGCAGGAAAGATATATAAATAGATAGATAGATAGATAGATAGATAGAGAGAGAGAGAGAGAGAGAGAGAGAGAGAGAGAGAGAGAGAGAGCGCACTGAACATCATATCTGGGCATAATGTTGTTCGTCGTGAATGTCTAAATAATCATTCTTCTAAATAAAAATCTTCATGATTATCACATACGAAGCGGCGACCGTTCGGCTTTATGTGTTACGTTTACCAAGAAGGCGATGAATCCCTCGTTTATTACTGTCTGTCTGTCTGTCTGTATGTATGTATGTGTGTCTGTCTATGTCTCTGTATCTGCCTCCGTCTCTGTCTGTTAAGTATCTGTCTGTCTTTTCTGTGTGAGTAATGTTTCTTTTTGTCTGTGTCTGTCTGTCATTTTTTTGTCTGTCTGTCTGATCATTCCTCAGTCTATCGCTGTGTCTGTATGTCTGTATGTCTGTCTGTTTCTGTCTGTCATATATGTGTCTGTCTGTCTGTGTCTCAATATTCCCTCTGTCTGTCATGGTCCTGTCTGTCAGAATTTTTTATTTATTATTATGTATTCATTGAACTTCTCTATATTTTATGATTTATTCTGATTATTATAACTATGAATGATTGTTATTTGCGTTTGTCGAACCTTAAATAATGTACAACCGGTTTCTGGGAATTCTTTGTGAGTATTAATGAGTCAACGGACAGAGTATTAAACAGAATATTACATTTGCGTGCGTGCGTGTGCGTGTGCGTGTACGTGTCTTTTTTTTTTTTACAGCAAAGGAGTCAGTTCAAGGGCATAAAAAAAGGACACATATATGAAAAAAAGCCCGCTAGTCACTACTCCTAAAAAGAGTTAGAGGAGTGGCCGAAAGCTAGGTCAATTTCGTGTGTGTGTGTGTGTGTGTGTGTGTGTGTGTGTGTGTGTGTGTGTGTGTGTGCAGATTCACGTAAAATATCAATGACCTCAACATTACATCCAGAACAGTGTCACTACATTCACCATCATCATCATCATCAACAATAACAACAGGTACTGACCCTCTCCTTTAGCAACTCAACCAATTATCATTTAACAGCAGGAAGGGACGAGACAAGAAACGGACGAGTCATGAGTCCAGCCCGCGTAGCATTGAAGGTGATAGAACGATCCCGAGTGAATGATTATGATGAGTCCAGTTCACACCTGCAACCTCCGAATACCTGGGAAGGGAAAGTCACGCGCGCTATCAACACCTGTGCGACGCGTTACGAGCGATATAACGCCCCCTTTGCTACATGTCCTCCCTGCCTCGTCACTCACGGCTCCCTCTGTTTAATACTGTTGGATAAAATGTATTACTGAGACTGTTATGATTACTGTTGCTATTGTTATTATATTTATCATTGTTATGGCTGTTTTGAATTCTGTGACCGTATGAGACATTTCTCCTTCTCTTCTTCTTTACATTGTTATTATATTTATCATTGTTATGGCTGTTTTGAATTCTGTGACCGTATGAGACATTTCTCCTTCTCTTCTTCTTCTTCCTCCTCGTTGTCGTGTCCTCCTCCTCTCTTCCGCCGCCGCCTCCTCCTCCTCCTCCTCCGCCACTTCACTCCCTCAACAATATTCATAACAAAATTTCACGGGTGTCAAAGTTTCCAACCGTGAAGGCAGTAACACACACACACACACACACACACACACACACACACACACACACACACACACACACACACACACACACACTTGAGGCATTATGTATATCACGTTTGTAATGTAATACCTCCTCTTAATCTTCCTCCTCCTCCTCCTCATCCTCATCCTCCTCCCCGTCTCCTCTTCCTCCTCCTCCAGCGGCAAGGGAGGAAAAAAGTGAGGAGGAGAGGAGAGATGGATGAGATGGAGATGAGATGGAGAAATGGAGGGAAAGTGAGACCGAGGAGAAGGAGGAGGAGGAGGAGAGGGAGCGTAATGGAGGAAAAAAGGAAAACAAGAAAGGTCAAAGAAAGACAGGAAGGGAAGAAGGGAGGAGAGAAGTGATGGAGAGAGCAATAGAAGAGCTGAGAAAGGAAAGGAGAAAAGGAGGACAGAAATGAGTAAAGAAAAGGCGAAAGAAGGAAAGAAAATATGAAGGAAAGGAGAAAAGATGGATGGGGGAATAGGAGAAGAGAGAGAAAGAAGTAAATAAAGAATGATTAAGGTGAAAGAAGAAAACAGAAAAAGGAGGTAAAAGAATGAAAGAAAACGAAAGAATGGAGAAGAGAAGGAATACAAGAAACGGTAGAGGAAGGGAAAGGAGAGCGTAGGAGGAGAATGAACTAAAAAAAAAGGAAGGAAAAAGAGGGAGAGAGAAATACAGCAGGAAACAAAGATGAAAGATGGAAAGAAAACAGGAAAAAAGGAAGAGAGAAGGAAGACAAGAAACGACAGAAGGGAAAAAAGAGTGAGAGGAGAATGAATTAAAAAAAAGAAGGAAAAAGAGGGAGAGAGGAATACAGAGAAGGAAAAAAAGATGAAAGGTGGAAACTGGAAAAAAGGAGAAGAGAAGGAATACAAGAAACAACAGAGGAAGGGAAATATGAACGTAGGAGGAGAATGAACTAAAAGAAAATAAGAAGGAAAGAGAGAGATATACAGAGAAGGAAAAAAAGATGAAAGAAGGAAAGGAAACAGGAAAAAGGAGAAGAGAAGGAATACAAGAAAAGAAGGAGAAAGGGAAAGAAGAGTGAAGGAAAAGAAGAATCGAAAAAAAAGAAGGAAAGAAAAAGAAATAGAAATACAGAGGAGGATTGAACAGGGGAAAACACAGTTACTAAAAGACATTTTCGGACATTTTCCCAACAGACTTAAGCTGATCCATATTTTATAACTTACAAGGACATGATGATGGAAGAATAACCTTTGATGGAAGCTGACTGCCTTAGGGAACAGTCGGCGCAGGTAAGTAACAACACCGAGCACCTGGGAATTATATATCAGTCTACTTTTACCTTCCTCTCACCTATATTTCTCTCTCTCTCTCTCTCTCTCTCTCTCTCTCTATCATTTTCCTCCATCACCCTTGTTCTCTGTCCCCCGATTTTCTTTTTTTCTTTTTTTACCTTTTTTGCTTTCCTTTTTTTCTTAATCCTTCTCTTGTTGCCTTTCTCTCTCTCTCTCTCTCTCTCTCTCTCTCTCTCTCTCTCTCTCTTCTTTCTTTCTAGTTTTCCTTCTCTCTTTCGCTTCTTTGTTTTTTTCTTATTTCTTCACCCTTCTCTCTATCCCTTCCTTCCCCCATTCCTCCATCCATCCTTTCTCCTCTTCTCCATTCTTTCATCTTTCCCTCACCTGCTCCCCCAGCCTCACCGCTGACCTCCAATGACCTTGTGATATGATCTATGCAGCCTGCTCAAGGGAATTATCTTTTTTGGGGGGGAGGTTTGGATTTTTACTCCGCCTCATCCTCGTCCCTTTAGAGAGTTAAATTGCAACTTCAATCTCAGTTTTTATTTTCTATTTTCTTTATTAATGACCCGTGACCTGACCTGACCTGACCTGACCTGTCTTTGTGCTTGATTCCGTTCTGATCCCTTTCACTGACCTTTTCTTTAGCATCTATCTTACAAAATATGAATTACAACACAGGTAATAAAACACGAGCACACACACACACACACACACACACACACACACACACACACACACACACACACACACACACAAACAAACAAACAACCCCTTATCCACCCCCCTACACATACAAAGAGCAAAATTAAAAGTGAAGAAGGGATGAGTATGGAAATGGACGGGAGGGGAAGGGAAGGGGAGAGGAGGAAGAGGAGAGGAGGGAGAGAAGAGGGGGAGAAGGGGGGTGTAGGAGGGAGGAAAAGGGAGGAGAGGAGATGAGGGAGCAAAGAGGAGGGAGAAGAGGGGGGCGGGGGGTGAAGGAGGGAGGAATGGGGAGAGATGAAGGAGCGTAGAGGAGGGGGGTGGGGGTGATGGGGGACACTGGGGGGCATTTCTGGTAGGGGGGGGGGCGTAAGTTACCTGTCTGCCCCGGGACCCCGCAACCTGCCGAGAGGAAATCCCGCCAGGAAATTACAGCAAAATGGCACAAAAACACAACATTTCGCCGCGACTCACAATGGCGGCGGGGCAAACTAATTAAATTTTCCCTTTTATTTTTATTACCCGCTCACGCTTTCCTTTTTCGTGTGTGTGTGCGTGCGTGTGATGTTATTTCCTCTTGTGTCTGGTATTTTACTTTATGATCTTTGATAATTTTTTGTTTTCACATTTATCACTCCCATCGTGTCTTTAATTCCCATACATTCTAAGATCATCCCTTCAAATACCTTCTTTTTATTAGTTTTACGTGTTCCATTCACCTCTAGTTTCCTCCTCTATACTTTTCTAAACTCTTTTATTTTCTTTCGTATTTTCCTTTCCAATTTTAGGTTTTGGGCCTATTTTCTTATTGTTTTACTTACTGTTTTGTTATTATTTACACTTTTTTTGTCTTTATGCACGTGTTATGTTCCTGTTGTATCTGGTATTTGTGTTGGTACAGGTTATATTTTATTGTGTCTATGTTTTGGGGTTATTTTCACTACTGTTTCATTTCGCTTATACATCTTTAATCCTCCATACTTTCATGCTCTATCTCCACCTTATTCAGCTTCTATTTTTCCTCCATTTGTCAATTTTTACTCATTTCTTTTCTAGTTTTTTTTTTCTTCCAATATCCTCCTTTTTCCTTTTTGAGCGAGCCAATGACGGTGCGTGGGCGCCCTAATATTGCGGGGTAGAAAGGGATGATGGTGCACTCTGATTGGAGGGCTTATGAGACAAGGGAGCAGCTGATTGGTGGGCTTAGGGTGAGGGGGTGGAGCTGATTGGCTGGGCAGAGTAGATTATTTTTGCCATCAGCCCGCTACATATGGCTTGTAGTGCCTAACGCTTCGGTGTCGATATAAGTTACGATACAACCTGAGTGTGTTTTTAGGTGTGTTACTTTTGTGTTGTTTGTGTGTTTGTGTTTCTTCCGTGTTACCTTTGACGGTTAATACAGAAACACAGTAATAATAATAGAAAAAATAACAGTTAATACAGGTAATCATGTATTATTATAACAATTTTACGTTTTTTTTTTTTAGAGTAAGAAGACACACATAGATAAAAAAAAAAACAGAAATAGAAGCAGAGAGAGAGAGAGAGAGAGAGTCTCCTGCCTGCGAAGGGTGGCCAGCTTCCTCGACAAAAAAGGGAGGCTGTTGCTCTACAAGGCCCAGATACGGCCTTACCTGGAGTACGCTGCCCTCTCTTGGATGTCGTGTGCTGCCTCGCACAGCGGGAAACTCGACGCCATCCAGAGACGGGCACTGCGACTGGTGGATGCGGCAGACCCCCCAACCGGGCAGGAAACTCTCAGCTCCGTCGACTCCTTGGAACACCGCAGGGACGTAGCTGCTCTTGTGGTGTTTCACCAGGCACAAGTGCAGTGAGTGCCACATCTGGTGGGCTTACGCCAACCTCCGAGAGTCACCACGCGGGACACGAGAACGGTGCTATCCTGTGGTGACGCAGTGGAGGTGCCGTGTTCCCGTACCAGCCAGCACCAGCGCACCTTTTCGGGAAGAGTCTCCCGGATGTGGAACATGTTCACGGCCTGTGTACCAAACATCCGGGAGATGAACACCCAAAAAATAAAACTGTCGGCCCACCACTGGAGGGGCTCACTCCCCACTCCACTGACACTCGTGGTGGAGCAGTGACACGAGTGTAGTGTGCAGTGCGTTCACATATATTATGTATTGTATGTTTTTTTATTTATTTTTTATTTTTTATAGTATATATATTTTTTATAGTTTATGTAGTTATTTTTTATATAGATTTTATTCTGCCCTTTCAATAGGCAGCACACGACAGTGCACCTTTGGGTATGTAAATAGTATATATGTGCCTATGTTTAAATAAATAAATAAATAAAAAAAAGAGAGAGAGAGAGAGAGAGAGAGAGAGAGAATATGTAAGCTAAATAAGATGAGTAAACACTATAGACTTTATCAGATTTTTTTCTCTTGCAAGGAATCTATGAATGAGGAGAAGTTATATATATTAAAACGAAAAGGAAAAAGACAAGAGAGAGAGAGAGAGAGAGAGAGAGAGAGAGAGAGCAATATAACGCCGACTTGGGCTGGAATATTTTAGATCCCAGAAGACGGAAAACTGTAGGAGGGAGAGGGAGAGAAAGAGAGGGAGAGAGGGAGAGAGAGAATAAAGAATGGGAGGAGAAACAGTGAGCGATGGGAACTGAAAGAAAGTGAAGGGACAAAGGAAGAGAAAGCGGGGAGGAGGAGAAAGCTTAACCTGTGAATGGAAGGAATTTGAATGCGGAAGAAGAGGAGGAGGAGAAGGAGGAAGAGGAGGAGAAGGAAGAAGAGGAGGAGGAGGAGGAGGGAATGTATGGGAAGGGTAAGGGAGGGTAAGAGAGGTAAGGATGGGCAAGTTACATTACCCAAATAACCACACAGCACTTAGGTTAATACACACACACACACACACACACACACACACACACACACACACACACACACACACACACACAGGAGGAAGAGAAAGAAGAAAGGAAGAAAGGAAGGGAGGAAAGGAAGAAAGGAAGAACTGCAGGGAGAAAATGAGAAAGGAAGAAGGAAAGGAAAAAAAAACATACACAGGAGGAAGAAGAGAAAGAAAAGAAGGAAGTAAGGAAGAAGTGAAAGGAGAAAAAGAGAAGGAAGAGAGGAAGAAGAAAAGAAAACAAACACAAAAAAATAAAACAAAACAAACAACAGACCCAGAGAACAAGCATCATCCCAATCATCAGCCGAGACCCGACTCCCGTTTTTTACCACAACAATCTACGGGTAATTAAGTTATTCCTAAAAGACAGTTACGCTTATTTGATAACACTGAGACGACACAAAGGGGAAGATTAATTAACTTTGCTTCCCCCTCTACACTCGAGAAGAAGAGGAGGAGGAGGAGGAGGAGGAGGAGGAGGAGGAGGAGGAGGAGTGATGGGTTAATTGAAGCAGGGAATTATGATCATGAAAGAGTGCCTTGGTAATTACCCGCCCGCCACTTCCTCCTCCTCCTCCCCTATAATAATAATAATAATGATAATAATAATAATAATAATAATAATAATAATAATAATAATAATAATAATAATAATAATAATAATAATAATAATAATAATAATAAAATCAGGAGCAGCGAAATAGAACAGATAGACATAAATATATAACTCAAGAAAGGAAAGAAGGAAGGAAGGAAAGAACGAAGGACGGAAGGAAGGAAAAATGGAAATAAGGAATGAAAGGATTAAATGAAGTAAAAAATGAATGGAAGGAAGGAGTAAAGGAGGGAAAGAAAGAAGGAAGGAAGACTCTGGAGGATAAAGAGAAAGAAGTATACGAAGGAAGCGAAAAAAAGAAAGAAAAAAAAGAGAAAGGAGCAGAAGATGAAAAATTGAATAAAAGGAGAGAGTAAAGGAAGGAAACAATGAATGAAAAAAAGTAGGGAAGTAAGAAAGAGAAGAAGCGAGGGAAGGAAGAAAGGAATGAAGAAAGAATATAATGTGACCCCTATCGCAAAATTACCTGTTAATTCACATGATAATCCTTCCCTTCATTTCCTTCCTCTTTATCATCTCTTCCCTGCTTCCTCTTTTTGTCTCCTCCCTTCCCTCCTTTCTCTCCCATTTACTCCCTTAATCACTCGCCTCATCTCCCTCTCCTTCCTCCTTCCTCTTCCTCCATTCGTTGCTTCCTCTCGTACGATCTTTGTCTCCTGTTTACTCTTCTTCTTCTTCTTCTTCTTCTTCTTCTTCTTCTTCTTCTTCTTCTTCTTCTCTTCCCTCCGTTCCTCCCTCTCCTCCCTTCCTCCCTCCTCTTCCTTTGTTTTCTTATTCTATACTTCGCATAACCTTTTTTCTCTCTCCCCTCTTTATCATATTCTCTTTTTTTATCTCTTTTTTTTTCTTTTTTTTTATCTTATTCCTCTTTTTATTCTCAATGTTCGTCCCCTTTATCTTTCTGTCCGCTTTTTTTAATGTTGGCATACTCTCTCTCTCTCTCTCTCTCTCTCTCTCTCTCTCTCTCTCTCTCTCTCTCTCTCTCTCTCTCTCTCTCTCTCTCTCACCTGGTCTTTGTAATTCAAGTCTCTCTCTCTCTCTCTCTCTCTCTCTCTCTCTCTCTCTCTCTCTCTCTCTCTCTCTCTCTCTCATTTCCCTTCTTCCCTCTTCTCTCTATTCATCTTCATCTCTCTATACATCATTTTTATATTACATTGTTCCTACCATTTGTAATTCTCTCTCTCTCTCTCTCTCTCTCTCTCTCTCTCTCTCTCTCTCTCTCTCTCGTATCACAGGTAAACATCCTTTAATTTAAGGTTCATTTTGCCCACCTGAGCACTTCATTTTATTTAATTAACGTAATATTTTAATGAATTTTACCTCCTATTATTTTTTTTACATTTTTTTTTCTATTTTCGTTCATTAGTCATCCAACGGGTTAAGCATGTCTCCCTCCTCCTCCTCCTCCTCCTCCTCCTCCTCCTCTTCCTCCTTTTCCAGTTAGATAATTGTTTAGTTTCCACGTAATATTTTTATCTACATTTTCTCTTTACACTTTTTTTTTTCCCTTCCGTCTATTTGCTTGACGTGTTGTTTCTTTTTCCTCTCTCTCTCTCTCTCTCTCTCTCTCTCTCTCTCTCTCTCTCTCTCTCTCTCTCTCTCTCTCTCTCTCTCTCTCTCTCTCTCTCTCTCTCTCTCTCTCTTGTTTCCATCCGCCGCCTTGTTGTTTGTCTGTTTGCTGCTTTAGTTTGATTCCTGTTGTCGTTTTGCTCTGTTTTCTTGTGTCAGGTGTGTGCGTGTGCGTGTGTGTGTGTGTGTGTGTGTGTGTGTGTGTGTGTGTGTGTGTGTGTGTGTGTGCAGGCGTCTGGCGAGGATGTAAAAATAGCAAAATACTCTTCCTAGGGGACCTCTCTCTCTCTCTCTCTCTCTCTCTCTCTCTCTCTCTCTCTCTCTCTCTCTCTCTCTCTCTCTCGTTGTTGTTCTCTCTTTTCACTAATAAGGTTTCAGAAGGTTTCAATAATTCCTTCCCCTCTTCCTCCTCCTCCTCCTTCTCCTCTTCCTCCTCCTTCTGCTCTTCCTCCTCCTTCTCTTCCTCTTACTCCTATTCTTCCCTCACTCAACATTTTTCTTAGTCACTCATCCCTCACTGGCTTCCCACACCGAGTTCACCGTTTCCCACAGTACCCCATAAATCCTACGCTTTCTCTAATTAACTTATATAGGGGGAAGAAAATGGGATCCCTTCTTGCCGGCGCCCGAGATTATTAGGAAGAAAACGTGACGTATTTATCTGGTACGAGCGGCAACCTGGGTAGTCTCGCTTCTGTTATTACCGGTAACTTAAGAGAACTTTTCCGAGCAATTCACGTCCCGGAAGATCCCTATTAGAAGACTTGTGGGTAATTACACCTGTACCGGAGAGAGAGAGAGAGAGAGAGAGAGAGAGAGAGAGAAGGGGAATGGAAGGTTAAGGAGAGGAGAGAAAGGAGAGAACGGGAGAATTATACAGAAACAGAAGCAAAACAGAAGGCATTATCCTGAACCTTAATCACCTTTTTTTTATTTCCTATGCTCATTTGTTCTTTGTATTACCTTCATTTCTTCCTTCATTTATTCATTTGTATTCCCTATCCTTCCTATTATTCCCTGTCCTTATTTTATCTCCTCCTTTTATATCCTATCATCGCTAACATCATCTCTTATTCCTTTATCCATTTTTTTGTTTGTTTTTCTGTCAGTTCCACTCCGTCTATCTCCCATCTTCCTCCTCCTCCTTCTCCTCATCCTCATCCCCTATTCCTTTTTCGTATCTTCCTCTCTCTACCAACTCCTCTCCATTCATCTCTGACCTCCTCCATCTTCCTCCACCTCCTCCTCCTTCTCCTAATCCCATATTTTTCACCTTTCTTTTGCTATCTCTCTACCAAGTCCACTCAACCCATCTCTGACCTCCACCACCTCCTCCATCTTCCTCCAGCTCCTCCTCCTTCTCCTAATCCCATATTTTTTTTCATCTTTCTTTTCCTATCTCTCTAGCAAGTCCACTCAACCCATCTTCCATTTCCTCCTCCATTCTCCTCATCATTACAGCCCATTATCCCTTTTTCCTTTTCGCTTCCCATCTTTATACCAACTACACAATCCATCTACACAACCTATCTCCCCTCTCCACCGCCTCCACCTTTTCTCCACCCACCATTCCTATTGCACCATCTTCTTCCCCCCAAAAAACAAGATCGAGGTACGCAAAGCCGCCCACCATTATAGAGACAGAAGGAGGAGGCTCAGCAGACAGCCGGAGGCTCAGCGATACTCAGGTGAGGGAGCCATTATTCTTCTCCAGGTGTCCCGAGGTAACCATCCCTTGACCCACCTGAAGAAAATGCAAATAGGTATGGAAATAGATGCTGCAGAAAATAGATAGATAGGTAGATAGACAGTTAGAGAGCAAGAGAGAGAGAGTTAGTGAAGAATTCGCTTATTTATGTTTTACTTCGAGGTTGCAACGTTAAAAAAATGAAAGAAAACGAATGATGGTTCAGAAAATATAGATAGGTAGATAGATAGAGAGAGAGAGAGAGAGAGAGAGAGAGAGAGAGAGAGAGAGAGAGTAAAGAATTCGCTTAATTATGCTTCACTTCACGGTTGTAACGTTAAAAAAAAAAAAAGAATGGTTGGTTGAGTCTACTGGACGCTTCAATAACAGGACCGACTCGATGACAAAGCTTCGTTTGTTGACACACACACACACACACACACACACACACACACACACACACAGAGAAAACCACAGCGGTAACGTTATTTGCAAACTCGAAAAGGATTGTCAATGGCTTGGTTTATTGCACTTACTGAGGGATATTGCGTGCGAATGTCTGAAGAGGGAAAAAAAAAGAGGAATGAGTGTGGTAGAGAGAGAGAGAGAGAGAGAGAGAGAGAGAGAAATAAACGAGGTGGAAAAGATAAAAAAGAGAAAGAGAAAGGAAAGGAGAGAAATATGGAGGGAGAGAAAATGGAAAGAAACATGAGAGGATACAGGTAAGTAAAGAGAAAGAAAGGATAGAGCGGAAAGAGGAGCAAGATAGAAGGAGAGAATTAAGTAAAAGAAATAAAGATTTAAAGGGGAATAAAAGGGTACTCAAGGAGAGAAACAAAGAAGATAACATAGGAAGAAGAGTAAGATAGAGGAACAAATGAAGGGAATAACAAAGAAGGGAATAAGAAGATAAGGGAGACGTGAGAAAGAGAATATAAGAAGAAAGCAAGAAACAGGAAACGAGACTAATCTGGGATGTGTTTCTTCTCTAGTGTTTCTCCTACTCCGTGAAACTTAGGAACATGAAACACCTCCCTGATTGATGTGGTAAGGGAATTCAAGATGCTCTCTCTCTCTCTCTCTCTCTCTCTCTCTCTCTCTCTCTCTCTCTCTCTCTCTCTCCCTCCTCCACTCCTTCCTTAACACTTCGCCCTCCTCCACTCTTTCCTACATTCCTTTCCGCCCTCCTTCCCCCTTTCCCTCACCTCTCTTAATCCTTTCGGGAATTCAAGACGCCTTTTACCTCTCTCTCCCTCCCTCCCTCCCTCCTTCGTTCTCTCCCTTTCCTCCCCCCTCCACCTCTTCCTTCACTCTTTCCCTCTCTCCCCTCCAGCTCCCTTCCTCCTTTTCCCCTCATTTCCTCTCTTACTTTTTTTTCCTCCTTACGTAATTTCATCTCTCTTCTCTTCCCATAATCTCTCCTTCACTCTCGTCCTTCCTTCCTCCTTTTACTTCACTTCCTCTCTAACTCCTTCTCTTCCTCCTTCTCTCTCTCTCTCTCTCTCTCTCTCTCTCTCTCTCTCTCTCTCTCTCACACACACACACACACACAAAGTTCATTCTCGCCTGGAAATAACTTTTAAATTCAAGTTGTTGTTTTTTTATCTCTCCCCTTCTTCCCTCCCTTCATTTCCTCCTGCCCTTCCGAATTCCACATCCTTTTACTGTACTTTTACCTTCCTCCTCCTCCTCCTCCTCCTCCTCCTCCTCCTCCTCCTGCCCCCTTCCTCTTTCACCTGCTCCTGTCCTCTTCTTTAGTTACACTTCCTGTTTGCAGTCTCTCTCTCTCTCTCTCTCTCTCTCTCTCTCTCTCTCTCTCTCTCTCTCTCTCTCTCTCTCTCTCTCTCTCTCTCTCTCTCTCCTCAAATCTGTTCGTAAGTTTATTTTCTTATCATTTTCTATTTCATTTCGTTTCTTTTTTTCTTTTTCCCAATTCATTTCATTATTTTTTTTATTGACTAAAGGATTCAGCTCAAGCAAAATATATAAAAAAAAACATTAAAAGCCCGAAAAATGAGATTGAAATGCTCTTATTATGGTGTTATCCTGCTTTACCTTCGTTTAGATTTTCCTTCATAATCAGTTTTTTTATTTATTTTATTGTTATGTTCCTCTTCCCCTTTGTCGTGTTCGCTTATCGGTATCAATATTGGTGTTGTTATTCGTCTCATAACTTTTACGTGTCATATTTTTTTCGTATTCCACCTTTTCCCGAAGCTTCGTCAACTGATTCGGAATATCACGATGTTTTGCCCAGTTTTATTTTTTATATTCAACTTTTTAACTGTCCGGCGCTGACGTGACTCGACCTATTTTGCTTGCACAACACCGTTTGGAATTTGCTGAAGCGTTTTATGACTG
Organism: Eriocheir sinensis; assembly: GCF_024679095.1. Classification (NCBI taxonomy): domain Eukaryota; kingdom Metazoa; phylum Arthropoda; class Malacostraca; order Decapoda; family Varunidae; genus Eriocheir; species Eriocheir sinensis. The sequence goes on from NC_066567.1 coordinate 8,893,997, forward strand.
TATTGAGCCGAAAGGGAACAGGCTAGGAGTAAATACAGAAAAAAAGTACCAATTGACCCCTCTTTCGGCCACTCCTCTAACTCTTTTTAGGAGCAGCGATTAGCGGGCTTTTTTATTATTATTATTGTTTCCTTTTTTGGGCCCTTGAGCTGTCTCCTTTGTTGTAAAGAAAAAAAAAATGAGGTAATGAAGATGTTACTCCATTATGAAATTGACCAAATATTTTTCTTATACATTCCTTTAAACACACCAAAATTATCATACTACAAAACGTCTTAGAGAAAAGCGTTCCTATATCATTATCACTATCGAACTTTCTATTATTTTTTTCTTTCACTTTCCTCAAATACATCTTTCCTATACCTGCAATGTAAACGCCAGAAAATATTAAACTACAACAGAAAGAAAAAGAAAATCACATGAATGAACAAAAACATTACAACAGCATCGTTATTGTACACTTTTATTATTATTTCTTTCCATCCATTTCTTTCTTTTATTATTCTTTTTTATTATTATTTATTATCTATTATTCTTTATTCTTTATTCTTTATTATTTCTTTATTATTCTTTACTATTCTTTCTTTATTATTCTTTCTTTCCATCCAATTCTTTCTTTTATTATTCTTTCTTTCCACTTTTATTATTCTTTCTTTCCATCCAATAATAAAAAAAGGGAAAAAATCAGCGTCTTCCTGTCTTTGTTTCCTATACCCTCCGATGCAACGCCAGGAAGCATCACGTTTAAGCAGGTCCGGGCTGCATCAAATTAAGAGAAGACGCATCAAGGGCAATCAAATCCCGTTTTCTGATAAGGAGGCGACGCGGCGGAGGTCCGGAGGGAGCGAAAACGTGATCCCCGGCGCAAAGAACACGGGACACAATACACGAGTCGAGAGGGAGACTACTGTAATTACGTTTCTTTACTTCGGGACAAAGAAAATAAGCGAGAAAGAAGCGAAGAAACCATGAGTGAATGACGGAAGATTGCAGTTTGGGGGGGAGGGGGGAGAAGGTAAGAGACAGACAGACAGACACACAAACAAAGACACATAGGGAACGAGTAAGTGAAATAATATAAGTAAACACCGTAGACTTTATATGAAAAAAATCTTAGCTTAAAAGGGAATAGATAAGGAGAGGGATATATATGAAAAAACGGAAAAAAGGAAAGAGAGAGAGAGAGAGAGAGAGAGAGAGATAATACCGTCTGATTTCGATGTGATGGCTGTGGAGTGATGATGATGAGGAAGAGGAAAAGAGAAGAAGGAGAAGGAGGAGGAGGAGGAAGAGGAGGAGGAGGAGGAGGAGGAGGAAAGGTTCAAAAAGAATCCTGAAACCTTAAAATTTCCGGAGCGGACAAGGAAGAAAATAAAGAGAGAGAGAGAGAGAGAGAGAGAGAGACAAAATCTCTCTCTCTCTCTCTCTCTCTCTCTCTCTCTCTCATCACCTTTCCTTTCTCACCATTTTGTTCATTCACAATTTCTTAAATACTTTCTTTCTTCTTTCGCCTGTAATGTTTCTTCTCTCGTTCCTTTTATCTTCTCTCTTACGATCCATTACCAGACTCTTCATTACGCTTTGTTTAATACTTCAACTTTCTTGCGTTTTAACACTAAT
>NC_066567.1:8905616-8908116 GCF_024679095.1 Eriocheir sinensis
TGAATTTTGAGTCAAGACCTATTGAAACTGTTTGGGGATTCATTAGGTTAGGTTAAATTTAAGGTATCTTCAAACACATGACAGCCAGCACCTCATGCTATAAATCAACAAAGAATGAACTCACTTTGTTGTATAGAAAGTATCATTAGTAAGGAAGCATATATGAATTTTCTGAGTCAAGACCTATAGTGACTGTTTGCGGTTTTGTTAGGTGAGGTTAAGTTTAAGGTATCTTCAAACACATGATAGCAAGCACCTCATGCTATAAATCAACAAAGAATTAACTCACTTTGTTGTACAGAAAGTATCATTAATAAGGAAGCATATATGAATTTTCTGAGTCAAGACCTATAGTAACTGTTTGTGATTTTATAAGGTTAGGTTAAGTTTAATGTATCTTCAAACACATGATAGGCAGCACCTTATGGTATAAATCAACAAAAAATGACCTCATTTTGTTGTATAGAAAGTATTATTAGTCAGGAGGCATATATGAATTTTCTGAGTCTATAGTAGCTGTTTGGGGTTTTGTTAGGTTATGTTAGGTTAGGTTAAGTTTAAGGAATCTTCAAACACATGATAGCAAACACCTCATGGTATAAGTAAACAAAAAATTACCCCACTTTGTTGAATAGAAAGTATCATTAGTAAGGAGGCATATTTGAATTTTCTGAGTCAAGACCTATAGTAACTGTAGGAGGTTTTGTTAGGTTATGTTAGGTAAGGTTAAGTTTAAGGTATCTTCAAACACATGATAGCCAGCACCTCATGGTATAAATCAACAAAGAATGACCTCACTTTGTTGAATAGAAAGTGCCATTAATAAGGAAGCATATATGAATTTTCTGAGTCAAGACCTATAGTAACTGTTTGGGGTTTGTTAGGTTAGGTTAGGTTAGGTTAGGTTAAGTTTAAGATATTTTCAAACACATGATAGCCAGCACCTCATGGTATAACTCAACAAAGAATGACCTCACTTTGTTGAATAGAAAGTGCCATTAGTAAGGAGGCATATATGAATTATCGGAGTCAAGACACTGTCACTGTTTGGGGATTTGTTAGGTTAGTATAGGTTAAGTTTTTGCAACCCTAGAAACATACCAATCTTCGCCTGTCTACTACACACACCTGGATAATCCTTCCCCACACCTATCTAACACACCCTTCCCCCCCTACACACACACGTGCCAGCAACTCTGATCTCCACTTCAGTTCGAATAAAATAAATAATTCTGACTTTAAATAATTTTCTTTTGTCTCCCTCATTTTATAACCTGTTCATCCTCGTTTTTCGTAGCATATATTCCCTCTTTTTCCTCCTCTTTATCCTCCTCTTCAACGTACTGCATACCTCTCACCTGTTCTCCCCTCTCTCTCCATCCCTCTCCGGCCGACATCAACCAGTTTAGTCTCTTTCCTCTTTTTTATCACCTGCTCATGCTCGTCTTTTGTAGCTTTTATTTCCTCCTCTTCCTCTTCTTTCTACCTCTCATCTTCCCTCCCTTTCCCCTCTCCATCCCTCTTTCTCTCCCCTTTCCCCTGTTTCCCTTCCCCTTCATCTTCACAGCTTTCCTTTCCCCCTCTAATCAATGTTCTTTTTATCTCCCAACAGATGAGATTACATCCTCTTTTTATTTCATCCCCTCATCCCATAAACATTCTTCCCTTCCTTTTACTTCTCCTCTTCCTCCTCCTCCTCCTCCTCCTCCTCCTCCTCCTCCTCCTCCTCCTCCTCCTCCTCCTCCTCCTCTTCTTCTTGTTCCTGCTTTTCCTGCTTCTCCTCTTCTTTCAACGCGGCCTTTTCCTCCGCCTCCGCCTTCGCCTCCTCCTCCTCCTTCTCCTCCTCCTCTCCTTCTTTTCCCTCCTTCAATAACTATTCTCTCTCTTCTATTCTTTCCTTCTCTCTCTCACTCTCTCTCTCTCTCTCTCTCTCTCTCTCTCTCTCTCTCTCTCTCTCTCTCTCTCTCTCTCTCTCTCTCTCTCTCTCTCTCTCTCTCTCTCTCTCTCTCTCTCTCTCTCTCTCCTCCTATCGGCCTTCTACTTTTCTTCCTCCGTCTCTTTCATCTTACCTTCAACAATTTCCTTTATTAAAGAATTCCTTACTTCCCTCCTTTCCTCCTTCCCTCCCTCTCTCCTTCCCTCTCCTTCCCTTCCTCCCTATCTATATATATCTGCCGACTTCCTTCCTTCCTCTCGCGTCCTTTTTCTCTTCCTCTCTTTCTTCCTTTCTCCTTTTTGTGTTTCTTTTTATCCTGTTTATCTCCCTTCCTCTTTCGCTCTATCTCCCTTCTTTCTTCACCTGGTCTTTGATTCATTTTTATTCTTCTCCCTTCCTTCCTCCTCTCCTTTCAAACATCAATCGTCTCTTTTAATTCCATCTTCTTATCTCAGTCTCATATTTTCTCTCCTTTTTTTCCTCCTTCTATTTTCCTTCTTCTATCTCCGTTTTCGTCATGTATTCATTTTGTATCTCTCCTGCTCCCTCCTTCCTTAAATTTTG
>NC_066567.1:8910616-8915616 GCF_024679095.1 Eriocheir sinensis
CAACTTTTCCTCCTCCTCCTCCTCCTCCTCCTCCTCCTCCTCCTCCTCCTCTCTCTCTCTCTCTCTCTCTCTCTCTCTCTCTCTCTCTCTCTCTCTCTCTCTCTCTCTCTCTCTCTCTCTCTCTCTCTCTCTCTCTCTCTCTTACTAATCTTTCTATATTTCTCACTTCTTTAAATATATATCCATTTTCAGCAGGTTTTATTTTTTATGTAAAGTCTACGGTGTTTGCTCCCAATATTTCACTTCTCAGTGGTTCCCAACCTATTTGCTGGTCCGCCAAATTGCTTTACTAGTGACGTTTTGTTTGGTTCATGATTCAAGAAAATAGTAGTCTGTCAAAGCATTTTTTTTCAAATAAGTAGTTATAATGAAATAAAAATCGAATGAAATGTTTAGAGTATGGTGTAACACGCCGGACAAACAAGGAAGAAAAAAAAAAGAAAGAAGAGAGAGAACGAGAGAAAAGAAGAAATATAGAAGAAAAAAGAGAAGACGAGCTAAAGCTAGCGAGAGGGAGATCGGATTTCTAATTTCATTTGTAAAATATGAGATATTACGTTTTGGCGTATTGAAACACCTTGCGATAGGTACATGAATCTATCACCATGACAGCTACTCTTTTCCATGTCTACTGTAGTACTAAGTGATGCAGTTAATGTAGTATTTTTTCCCTCATTGCTTCCATTTGAATAATTTGGCCTTTATAATCACTTTACTTTGTATAATGTGAAACATTACAATACATGGTATTGTCGAACTGAATTTTAAATCGCTAAAAAAATAAAATATGTATTTGGACTACATAAAGGTCAGTGTATGCTTGGATCTATACTTATGGTACTGGTTCGCAGAATTTTTTCCACTTGCTCGACTGCTCCGTGGCTCTGAAAAGGTTGCTCTATACAACAATGCAAATAACAACAATAGAACAATAGGCTAAAACAAACAAGAGAACACTGCTACCATCATTACTACACACAACTTTCAAAGTCACAACACACCAACAACTACACAGGTACTCTTCGTCTTTTCCCATCCTCTGCCGGCAATGCTCAGGCATATTAAGGCGTAAACATCAACTCGCCTGAAGTGCCACGCCTCACCGCCCTTTCTGCCCTCTCTCGGCCACTCCCGAAACTTTGCCTGACCTTGCTTTGTCAACTTCTATTCTTCTTGTTCTCCCTTCCTACCGACTACCGTGTCTTGTTCACCCTTGTTTTTTCCCTCTTTCCTTGCTGTCCTTTCCCTTCTCCCCTCTTCCTCTTTCTAGTCCTTTTTCTCCCATTCTCTCTGTTTCTCATATTCATCAGCTTTGTCATCTTCACCTCTCCTTGTTCTCGTTCTCTCTCTCTTTCTCCCTTTATTATCTTTGTTCTCTCCTCCTCCTCTTACCCTGTCTCTCTCATCTCTCCCTTCATTCCCTCTGTTCTCTCCTGTTCTCCTCGCCCTCTTTAGTTTCCTCTTTTTCCTTTATTCTTTCCTTTATTTCCCTTTTCCCTACTATCATAACCCATTTCTGCTGCCTCCTACCTTCTGCTCCTCCGGCAGTTTCATTCATCCTTTTATCAACCTCTTCCTCCTCCTACTTTTCCTCCTTCTCCCCTTCCACGTTTTCTCTCTCTCTCTCCCTCACCCCAAGCTCTTTCATACTTCTCCAATGTTCTAAAATTCCTTCCTCCTTCACATTCTTTCTGCACTTCACTTCTCCTCACCTTCCCCTCTTCACAATCCTTCCCAGCACACTTGACACTTCAGTTACCCTTCTTCTACCTATTTTACTGTCACCCCTTAACTCTCTTCCCCTTACTATCATTCTCCATTCCATTCCCTTTGTCTACAGCTGTCCCCCTTCACCTTCGACTTCCCTACCTGTAAACTCCTTCACTAAATCCACACTTCATCAAAAACCCAATCGATCCCTTCCATACTCTCCTTTGTATTTCCCTCTCACATCCACTCCTATAACTTCGTAACCTAACACTCCCCTTCCCAGCCTTTAAACCCCTTCAATAAATCGACACTACCCCCAAAACTCAACCCTTCCCTTCAGTATTCAATTTTTATTCCCCTCACATTTCCACTCCTATAACTTTGTACCCCTTCACTCTCCTTTCTAACCTTTAAACCCCTTCAATACACCCACACTGCCTCCCATACTCAACCCTTCCCTTCAATACTCAACTTCTATTCCCCTTCACATTTCCACTCCAATAACTTTGTAACACTTCACTCGCCTTCCTAACCTTTAAACCCCTTCACTAAAACCCCACTACCTTCAAAACTCAACCTTTCCCTTCAATATTCAACTTTTATTCCCCTCACATTTCCCCTCCTATAGCTTTGTACCCCTTCACTCCTCATCCCACCCTTTAAACCCCTTCACTACACCCATACTGCATACCCAAACCCAACACTTCCCCTCCATTCTCAACTTTCATTCCCCTCTCATTTCCCCTCCTATAACTTTGTACCTTTTCTCTCCCCTTCCTAACCTTTAAACCCTTTCACTAAATCCACACTGCATCCCAAACTCTACTCTTCCCCTTCGTACTCAACCCTTATTCCCCTCACATTTCCACTTCTATAACTTTGTACCCCTTCACTCCCCTTCCTAACTTTTAAACCCCTTTACTAAATCCACTCTACCTCCCAAACTCAAACCTTCCCTTCAATATTCAACTTTTGTCCCCTTCACATTTCCACTTCTATAACCTTGTACCCCTTCACTCCCTTTCCTAACCTTTAAACCCCTTCACTACACTCACACTGAATACCCAAACTCAACCTTCCCTTCCATACTTTTTCTTTATTCCTCTCACACATTCACTACTGTAACTTCGTACGATAACACTCCCCTTCTTCCCCACCCCTCTCCCCTCACACCTACACACACCGCTGTCACCACCCACAACTTTTTTCTCCTAACGACGCGGGGCAGAGCAGGGGAGGGAAGGGTCGAGCGGAGACAGAGGCATATAACAAAGGGAGGTAAAGAATAAGAGGGAGACAGCCTGGATAAAAATGAAGACACTAAGGAGAGGATGTTCCGCTGTCTGTGTAATCCTGCCTTCATCGTCGCTCCTGTTTACTGCGGCGGAGGGGATGCGCAGGTGAAAGAAGATGGCAGACAGGTAAAGAAGGGGACAGGGGGATAATGAAGGGATAAGGGTGATGATGAGGAGGAGGAGGAAAGAAAAGGATATTAGAAATATGGAAGAAAACAAAGACAGGGAAGAAAAAAAGGTGAGTAATGGAGGAAAGTAAAAGAAGATGACAGACAGGTAAAGAAGGGGACAGGGGGATAATGAAGGGATAAGGGTGTAAAGGAGGAGGAGGAGGAGGAGGAGGAGGAGAGAAGCAGAGGATATCAGAAATAGGGACGAAAATAATGATAAGGGAAAAAAATGGGAAATGAATGGAAAAACGGTAGGTAGGTAAAAGAAGATGGCAGACAGGTAGAGAAAGGGACAGAAGGATAATGAAGGGATGAGGATGATGATGATGATGATGAGGAGGAGGAGGAGGAGGAGAAAATAAGAGGATGTCAGAAATAGATACGAAAACAAAGATAGGGAAGAAAAAAGGGGAGTAATGAGGGAATACCCGATAGGCAGGTGAAAGATGATGGCAGACAGGTAAAGAATGGGACAGAGGGATAATGAAGGGATAAGGGAGATAAGGAGGAGGAGGAGGAGGAGGAGGAGGAGAGGAGGAAAGAAGAGGATGTCAGAAATAGGGAAGAAAACAAGGATAGGGAAGAAAAAAGGTGGATTATGAAGGAACAAACGATAGGCCGGTAAAAGATGATGGCAGACAGGTAACGAATGGGACAGGTGGATAATGAAGGGATAAGATGAAAAAGGGGGATGCGAAAATAGAAAAAAAAGAGGTTTTCAGGTAATAGGGAAGAAAGGTGATAAAAAAGGGGACAAAGAAAATAATGGGAGGGTTAAAAAGATGGCAGACAGATAAAGAAAAAACAGGTGGATAATGAGGGGAAAATAAAGAAAAAACAGGTGGATAATGATGGGAAAATAAAGAAAAAACAGGTGGATAATGATGGGATGTGTAGATAGATGCTTACAAATGAAAAAAATATATAGTTTGAAAATGGAAAACGAATAAAACAGCAAACAACTTATAAACAAGATAGTTAACGAATGAAAATTAAAATGAATGAACAATATAATAAAATAGATAATGATAGATAAATAATGATGGGAGATAAACAATGAATGATAAGCGGATGATAAAGGCGGTAAAATAAATAAGTGATAAAAGGGGGAAAAAAATAGTTAAAAAAATAATAAATGATGAATGACATATGAGAGGTAAACGATAACTTAGATAAAAAATGAATAGATAGATAACGATAGATAATGACACAGATAAACTAAATAATGAGAGATAAATTATAAAGGAGGCACGGAAACTCTCTCCCTTAACCCATTATCTTCTACTCCTGTTATCTATCCTTTTTATCACCAGCCTGCGGAAGAGAGTGACAGGCGGGCCGAAAAAAAGGATCCACGGCTAAAAGGCGGAGATAAAAAAAAAACTTCATGGGTTCCAATTCTAAAGTAAAAATGAGTTAAATAGGTTTCGGTCCCCCTGTGTGTGTGTGTGTGTGTGTGTGTGTGTGTGTGTGTGTGTGTTAATAAGTTTCAGTGTTCATATAGCGTAATGTGAAGAAGAGGAGGAAGAAGAGGAAGAGGGAAAACAAGAAAATAATAAGGTAATAATATTGATAATGATGAAAAATAAGACGAAGAAGAAGAAGAAAAAGAAAAACAAAACAATAATAAAATGAAAGTTAAACCGTGTGAGTGCATGTGCGCGTGCGTGTGTGTGTGTGTGTGTGTGTGTGTGTGTGTGTGTGTGTGTGTGAGGTGCCCCTTCAATTAAATAAGTCATAATTACCTCTGATCCAAGGCTATTCACTTATCATAATTACATTGTGAGGTCATTATCTTTCCCGCCCACTCTCTCCAGCGAATTAC
>NC_066567.1:8920616-8948116 GCF_024679095.1 Eriocheir sinensis
AGCATAGATAGAAAGGGCGATAGAAGATAGAAACAGCTTAGTAAAGACAAGGAAAGGAAGACAAACTTGGGAGTGTGAAACGGAAGGGAGGACAGAGAGAGAGAGAGAGAGAGAGAGAGAGAGAGAGAGAGAGAGAGAGAGAGAGAGAGAGAGAGAGAGAGAGAGAGAGAGAGAGAAGATGAAGAGATGCTGAGTAAGATGGAGGCAGATGAAGAAGGATGGAAGTAAATAGATGGAATAGAAGAATAAAGAAAAGAAGAAAAAGGGAGAAGAACTAAAATCAAAGATGGAATAAAGAGAGGAGCATAGAAAAAAAAGGAGATTAAAAAGAGGAAGAACGTAACAGAGTAAACAAATTGAGGAGAAAAAGAAAATATAATAAAGATTAAAAAGGGAGACAAAACGAAAGAACAAAGAGACACAGAGAAGTGACAAACGGAAGAAAGAATAAACGAGAAAATATGCAAACAAATTACAGGAGGGGAAACAGATGGAGAGGAGAATAAAAGTGTGTGAAAGAGTAGAAGAGAAAAATCATACAAAGCTGGAATGAATGAAACGAGAAGTGAGGGAGGGAGGGAAAAAAAAGATGGAGAATAGGAAAAATAAGGAAAAATAAAGGCAAATAAAAAAAAAGAGAACCAGGACAAGAGAGATGACAAAGCAGGAATGAAGGAGAATAATAAGGAATGAAGAAGAGGAGAAGAGGAGAAGAGGAGAAGGGAAATGATGGAGAAAATAGTGACAGGAAATAATGGAGGAATGGAAAGAGGAAAAAAGGGAAAAAAAAAGGGAGGAAGAGGTAAAGAGGAAGAAACCAGATGAGGAAAGGTAGGAAATGAAGACAAAGAAAGGAGGTAAGGAGGAATAAGAGTTGGAGAAAAGGAAGAAAGAAGGAGAAGAAAGGAAGACAAATTTAAAAGAGAAATGGGGAAATAGGAAAGGATAAATGATTGCAAAGAAGGAGTGGAGGAAACGGAGAAGAAAGAAGAGGAGAGAAGAAAGGAGAGATTCAGAACAGGAGGAAGGAAGAAGGGAAGAAGAAGGGATTGCATATGTTAGAGTGGAGGAAACAGAGGAAGAAGGGAGGAAAGGGAGTAAAAGATGCATGCAGAAAGTTGGAGGGAAAGGAGGAAGGGGAGGTAAAGGAAGAAAGGAGGACAAACGGGAACTGGAAGGGAAGAAAGAGTGGAAAAAAAATAAACAGAAACAAGATAAAAGTTTTGTTCCCTTCCGGCAGGTGGACGCAATACAAGGCTCACCTGTCTACACACACACACACACACACACACACACACACACACACACACACACACACACACACACACACACACACACACACACACACACACACACACACACACACACACACACACACACACACACACACACACACACACACACACACACACACACACACACACACACACACACACACACACACACACACACACACACACACACACACACACACACACACACACACACACACACACACACACACACACACACACACACACACACACACACACACACACACACACACACACACACTATTCAGAAAGGTTATATCGTTACCGTCGTTCTGGAAATAAAAAAAATAAAAAAACGCAAATAAGGAACATAAACCAAAATCAATTCTCTCTCTCTCTCTCTCTCTCTCTCTCTCTCTCTCTCTCTCTCTCTCTCTCTCTCTCTCACACACACACACACACACACACACACACACACACACACACACACACTCACACACACACACACACACACACACACACACACACACACACACACACACACACACACTTTTTTTATCCTATACAATTAAAACTTTGGACCTCGGCGTTTATGCTACATTAAACAACAACAACAACAACAACAAAAACAACATCAATAACAACCCAGAAAGTTACACCCTATTAAGCGTTCATTTTCCTTTTTTTCTGCGTAGCTTTAATCAGGTAAGCAGAACGGAGTAGTTACCTGTGGAGCGGTGCGCGGGTCGATATATATCTACCTGTGCACGTAATTTACCTGGGCGTGGAGTGTTCCCTTAATGACCGTCTCGCCCACCTGGTTCCTCAAAGCCCAGCACCCAAAACCAAGTCAGAGAAAAAAAGAATAAAAGAAAACCGCAAAAAGCATCACCAACAATAAAGACCAAAGCGTAAATGAGAGTAAATCCACCAAAAAAAAGAAGCGAGTGAAATGCCTCAAAAAAAATGTTTACCTCCATGAACGAAAAATTCCGGGAACTCTTCAAAAAAGCCGACTTACTGCCCGAGGCCCTTTCAAAGAGAGCTAGGAGGAGGGAAGAGAAGAGGGGAGGGGAGGAGTGGGGAGGAGGGGAAGAGGAGGGGATCTGGTTATGGAAAGGCAAGGGGGACAGGAACAGCAGGAGAGGGAGGGAAGGAAAGGAAGGAGGGGGGAAGAGAGAGGGAGAAGGTAAGGGAGAAAGGGAGGAGAGAAAGAGGGAAGGAGGGATGGGAAAGAGGGGGAAAGGGGGAGGGAAATGGTAAGGGAGAAAGGAAGTGGAGAAAGGGTGAAGAGGGAGAGGAAGGGATATGATGATGGAGAGGAAAGGAAGGGGAAGAAGTGAACGCAAATGAGAGTGAGAAGGAGAGAAAGGAGGAAGGAAGAGAGGACATAACGGAGGAATGGAAGGAGAGAGTGAAGGAGGAGGTGGAGAGAAGGAGGAAGAGGGAGAAAGATGGTAAAGGAAAGGGGAGTGAAGGGGAGGAGAAGGGAAGGATAAATGGGGACAGAAATGGAGAAGAAGAGAGAGGAGAGGAAGAAAGGAGAGGTGGTGAGAGGTAGACAGAGATGAAAGGAGAGGGATAGAGAGAGGGAGAGAAGGAATTAGATGGAAGGAGAAGAGGGAGATAGAGAGAGGGAAGGGAGTTTAGACAGATTACTTTCCGAATCTTTAAACAACTTTCTATTCTGCATTTTAATTATAGTTCCTCCTCTTTTGACACTTTCTTTCCTTTTATTTAACACTCGCTTTCAATTATCAGCTTAAATACAAAACGTTAAGGACCTTTTCATATATATTCTAATCCCAAAACGTCTTCCTCCTTTAATATTTACAAGAAAAACATCACTATTATTATCGAGATACAAGAAAAGACATCAAGGGAAAGGAACTAACAAAATACATAGACCCAAAAACAGTCCTTCGATACACAGACATGGATAAGAAAAATAAGAGACAGTGAAAGAGAGGTAAAGCGAAGAATCATATGTCCTTGACCTCTCCTCTTAACCGAGAATACATAAATACATAAATAACGAGGAATAAAAACACTTCAATTTACCGCCCACAGTGATACAGATCTTCACTCTCCCTCTCGTTAGGTTCGTGAGGCAACAGGTAAAAACAAGGACAGGTAAAAGTACCACGTCAACATTCCAAGCGGGGGGTAAACACACCTCTCACGTGTACTGCAGGTGAGCCAATTATGGGGAACGAGAGACGGTGGAGGGTGGACCAAGTGGCTAGTGGGAGGGCGAAGTGGGAGGCTTATTATGTTGTAAATGTGGAAGGGATGAAAGAGATGAGTAGGGGAGAGGGTTTGGGAAATAAGTTAATGGTAGAGAAAAGGTGAAAGGAGGAGGAGGAGGAGGAGGAGGAGGAAGAGGAGGAGGAGGAGGAGGAGGAGGAGGAGGAGGAGGAGGAGGAGGAGGAGGAGACAGAAAAAGAAAAAGAAAGTAGGAGGAAGAAGAAGAAAAAAGAGGAAAAGAAAAAAAGAACCAGAACAAGATTAACGAATAGAAAAGGAAGAAAAACAGAAAAAACAACAACAAGATGAACAAAAAGAACAAAACGAACAAGAAAAAGAAGAAAACAAAAAAATAACACAAAAACTCCCACGACGAAGAAGAAACAAAAGAAGAAAATGAGAAAAACAGAAAGAAAATAAGAACGAAAAGAAGGAAAAAAACTCTCTTGGGGAAAAAACATTAAAAAAGAAAAGAAGAAGAAGAAGAAGAAGAGAGAGAGAGAGAGAGAGAGAGAGAGAGAGAGAATAAGGAAAAACAACAGTACCCACACGTGTTCTTCCTTACTTCAGGTCGAGAGGAGATCAAAGACAGGAACAGTACGCGTCTCTTAAGAAGATCCCGTCAGGTGCGCTCAGGAGGAAAGGTACAAAAAATAAAAGGCAGGAAAATAGAACAAAAAAATATCAGAAAATTCCCCCCGCAAAAAAAAAAACCATGGAAAAAATGACAAAAATATCTTCAGAAAATTTCCTTCCACGCAAAAAAAGCAAAATAGAACAAAAACTAAAACTAAAAAAAGAAAATAAAACAAAAATTAAACAACTAAGAATAGAACAAAAACTATCAGAAAATTTCCCCCGCAAAAAAAACTGGAAAAAATAACAAAAACACCTCCAGAAAATTTCCTTCCACGCAAATAAAAGCAAAATAGAACAAAAAATAAATCAAAAAAAGGAAAACAAAGAAGGAAAATAAAACAAAAATAAAACAACAAATAAAAAGATGCAAAAAAAAAAAAAACATCCATTAGAACATTCCCCGCCTGACACTGATGCAATTAGGAACGTTAAGTGCAATAAACGTGAAAGGAATAAAAAACGAAAACAAATAGCCTTCTTCGGTACATTAAAATCAAAGGACGAACACTAAACTAAATAGGAAAAGTTAAGAATGTGAATAAAAAAATCATCTACTCTATACCAGCGTTGTAGTTTATTTTAGAGAAGTAGAAGTTAAAAAGAAAAACAATGTTCTCTTCGGTAAATGGAGTCACGAACACTAACTCAATTGGAAAAGTTAAGAATGTGAAAAAGGGCTTCTATTTTATACCAGCGTTGTTGTTTTAAGAGAGAGTAAGACTAAGAGTAAAAAAGAAGAAAAGGCCTTCTGCGATACATTAAAATCGAATGACGAACACTAACTCAATAGGAAAAAGAAAGAATAGGAAAAATAATCGCTTCCATTCCAGCCTTTTTTCCCAACCTTCACTGACTCAAGAACTCCTTTACATATGATTACAAGACATAAGACTGCTAGAATATTACAAACAAGCCCTTGACCCTCTTACGTCTAGAAAACATTGAGTCACTTACCACAAAACAACACAATACTTGAAAGCGAAAGGTAAGCATAGGTAAGAGAGAGTAAGGAAGGAGAAAGGATTGTAGAGAAAGAGTGGAGGAAACGGAGAAGGAAGGAAGGGAGGAAGGACAGTTAAAAAGATACATTCAGAAGTGGAGGGAAAGGAAGAAATGGGAGGTAAGGGAAGGGAGGAAAAGCGACAAGTCAAAGAGAAATTCATCACTCCCTTTTGCTTTACCTCCCTCTCAACCTCTCTTTATTTTCCTATCCTTTCCTCGTTCCTTTCGTCCCATCACTTTATGTAGGTAAGAAATGCAAAATCAGATAAAGGTAAATCCCATCAATCTCTCCACAGGTCGGAATTGCAATCACCCCACAACTAAGGCCTTTACCGGCGTGCCTTCAAGACGGTGACGCAGGTGGGCCGGGAGACGCGCCCCCGCCGCCCCCGCTAACAGGTAACCCAATAGGTGTGCTCGTCGGGGCGCAGGAAGGTTAAATATAAAGTTGTCTCGCGGGAAAGTTTACAGGATGAAGAAAGTCGCCCTAAATTGATTACCTGCCGAAGCTGAAAGGAAACTTGTGCCCCCATTTAGAATATGTATGTATGTATGCATGTATGTGTGTGTGTGTGTGTGTGTGTGTGTGTGTGTGTGTGTGTGTGTGTGTGTGTGTACTTTAAGTTTTGAAGAGGAGGATATTAACGTTCACGTACGTACACATATTCATACACACACACACACACACACACACACACACACACACACACACACACACACACACACACACACACACAGGCATAAAAATACTGGACATGTTATTTAGTCCTCCTCTTTCTCCTCCTCCTCCTCCTCCTCCTCCTCCTCCTCCTCCTCCTCGCTTTCCATAACTGAATATTCATGGCGCCATCACCGTTGGTAAACCTTAATACACTAAGTCAGCGATGAGGGATGCTTGCTGGCCCGCCCTCCCCCCTCTCGCCCCCTCCCCCCCACCGCTTGTGTTGCCCCCCCCCCTTCCCTCCCTTCCTTACTCACTCCTTTCCTTCCTTCCGTTATCCTTTTCCCTCCTTACTCACTGACCTCCCTCCCTCCCTCCCTCTTGCATTCCTTCCCTCCCTCTCTCTTTTGCTTTCCCTCCCTCCCTCATGCATTCCTTCTCTCCTCTCCCTTTTGCTTTCCCTCCCTCTCAACCTCTCTTCCTTTCCCTATCCTTCCCTCCTTCTTTCCTTACCTCCCTTCCTCCTTTTCTTTTGCCTTCCTTCCTTCCCTTTCTTCCACAATACTTTACTCCTTCCTTCCTTCCTTCCTGAAATCCCTCCCTCCCTCTTGCATTTCTTCCATCCCTCCACTCCGCTCTCAATTTCTCCTTCTTCCTTCCTTCTTTCCTTCCTTCCTTCCTGTGTCTCCCTCCCTTCCTTCTCACTTAACCCACTCAATCTCTTTCTTTCTTCCTTTATTTCCTCTTTCCTCTCCCAGTCTCCCTCTCTCTCTCCTCCTCTTTTCTTCATTTTCTATCTCTTCTTTATCTTACATTGTCTCTCACCCTTCTTCTCTACTCCTCACTACTCCCTGTCTTCCTCTTTCTCTCACCATCCTCCTCATTCTTTCCTAAATACTACCATTTTACTACCTTTCCTTTCATAACTATTTTTTATTACCTATTGTTCCGCTCACTTCTGCTTTCCTCCTCCTCCTCCTCCTCCTCCTCCTCCTAGGCCTATGAGGAAGAAGAGGAAGCAAGGGAGGAAGAGGAATGACAGAAAGAGGAAGGGGAGCAGAGGAATGAGGAGCAGGAAGAGGAAGAGGAGAAGGTATTGCAAACATAAATAAAAGTATATTTGCGGATACACACATTTGGATACACACACACACACACACACACACACACACACACACACACACACATAACCTATACCCACACGACCACATTATCACACATTTACATATACAAACACACATATAAACGACATGAAACACAACAAGCACATAAACAAACATACTTTTAAAGCGTTCTCTCTCTCTCTCTCTCTCTCTCTCTCTCTCTCTTTCTCTCTCTCTCTCTCTCTCTCTCTCTCTCTCTCTCTCTCTCTCTCTCAAGGGTCACGTGACTTACACCCTGAAAATACACACATGCATATATTCAAACATTCTCCCCCGCTGTCTGTCAGGATGTAGAGATTTATACATACAGCGGTTGAATTTACACACCTGCAAATAACGTACAGGTAGAAAAATTACAAAAAAAGACTGGTTTAGAAATATGAATTCGGTTTAAAGTAGAAGGGTTGATTGAGGTAAGGGTGTTGTTGTTGTTGGTGGTGGTGCTGGTGGTGGTGGTAGTGAAGGTGGTTTTGGTGGTGGTTTTCTTTTTCTTTCCTTTTTCTTCCTTTTTCTTCTTTTTTCTTCTTTTTCTTTTTCTTTTCTTCTTTTTCTCGATCTTTTTCTTCCTCTTCTTCTTCTTTTTCTTCTTCGTTTTCTTACTGTTGTCATTATTGTCATTGTTATCGCTCCTCTTGTTGTTGTTGTTGTTGTTGTTGTTACGAGCATGCACTTCAGGGTTTTAGATTTGTGTTGTAATAATAATCGCGGTCCTAAGGCTAGTCTGCATGATGTGTGTGTGTATGTGTGTGTGTTGGCTCACCTCATTACGACATTGTGATGATGCCATGAAGGCCTGGCGTTTAATATGAAGCTTAAACATGAACTTGATATTACAGTTCTAAATGTCTCGAAATGAATAGATTAATAAAGATTTGATAAATAAATAAATGAAGAAAAAATAGATAAATAAATAGATAAATAGAGATTAAAAGAGGGAATGGAAGGAAGAATGAAACACACACACACACACACACACACACACACACACACACACACACACACACACACACACACACACACACACACGCAGTTATCGCATACACACTCGAGGTAAATACACAGCAAGGCAAATTTACTTACATAACTCCAGTGCTGTTTCATACTTAGCTCTCTCTCTCTCTCTCTCTCTCTCTCTCTCTCTCTCTCTCTCTCTCTCTCTCTCTCTCTCTCTCTCTCTCCTTTCTTAATCTTCCTCGCATTATTCCCTCCTCCCTCATTTCTTTTTTCTCCATGTTTCCGTCTTTTAATCCCTCCCTCCATCACTTCCTCTTTTATGAATACCTTATTTCCTTCTCTTTATTCTTTCTTATCTCCTTATCACTTCCTTCCTACTCCTTTTTTACTTCGTCCATCATTCCTCTTTTTGTTTTCCTTCTCTTTCTCTTCTATATAACTGTTCTTCCTAACCGTCCAGTCTAGTAAGTGAAACGCTCGGTGTAAAGACCGTAGACTTAACACGAAAAAATATAGTATGCATTAGAAGGGATATAAGGATGAAGATGAAGGAGAAATATAACGAAAAGAAGGGGAGAGAGAAAGGGATAAAGGGAGAGAGAGAGAGAGAGAGAGAGAGAGAGAGAGAGAGAGAGAGAGAGAGAGTTTGTGCCTGTGTGTGTGTGTGTGTGTGAGTGTGCGTTTTCCAATAATCTCAAGGGGTATCGGATTGTAGTAGTTACCCAGGAATGAGGAAAGGGGAGAGGAAGAAAACGAGGCTCCCTGTCTATCGATACGCAACAGAAAACGGAATTACGGGTTATCGATGATTGCACACACACACACACACACACACACACACACACACTAGTTTGGAAAGTATCATTAATATCAATCAGCGTTTCTTAAGACTTCAAATTATTATACTTTACGGTTCCTGCCGAGAGAGAGAGAGAGAGAGAGAGAGAGAGAGAGAGAGAGAGAGAGAGAGAGAGAGAGAGAGATACAGACACAGACAAAGAGCAAGGCATACATACATACATACATACATACATACATACACATACATCAATATCAAAAACAATAAATAAGAAAAATAGTAAAAATAAGAACATTAGAGAGAAAAAAAGGAGTGATAAAAGTTTGAAAATAAAAATAAAATCAGTAAAACAAGTTGATGTATATGAAATTCTAATAAAGTGATTCATAAATGCAACACAAATTCGAAAAAACGACAAAACAAACACGTACATAGATGTGACTGGATCGGCAGCAAATAAAGGAAGGTTTAATTGAACGTAAAATTAATGGAAGATGAAAGAAACACAAATGAAAGCACAAACTGGCGATATAAACACCACAACAAGAGATTCGATTTCAAAAGTATTACCTAACTACAAAAACAAAGGAAAGCAGATCACAAGCGGATAATGGTTTGGACTTGATGAAAGGAAACGCTTGCCGATATTATGACCTCGTTTCGGCTTTCGAGTGGAGAAAAACAAGAGGGAAAAATATTGAAAAGTTGGAAGAGGAAATTAGGGTCTCAATAAACGAACAGGAGGTGAGCGTTAATATTACGACACACAGTTCATATTTTCGAATGCAGAATTGACACTTAGAAATAGACGACCAGGATTAAAAAGAGAACAGCGGATTAAGAAAATATATAACAGGTTGAAAATGAGGAATAGACGGGCAGTAAAAGAATGAGGAAGATAAAATGGATATGAACGACAAACAAAATATATCTTTGTTTATTTTTTGTTGCTCTTTAGCGGCTTCCATTACTGTAAAAAAGGCTTGCCTACCAAAATGCTGAATGAAAACTAAAAAAGCAGGTATGTATAGCTCTTTTTTTTGTCCTTTGGGTAACTGCTGAGTAGTGAGGAAAATATAATCAGTTTATTTATTAATGAAAATGTTCAATAAAACTAAGAAATCAGGTTCAAAATGATAAATGGATCGATAATAAGACAGAAAATAAGACTAAAGAAAGTGAGTGCCTGTAGAAGGACACCTCTCCACCCGAAATTGACCTCTCTTTTGCCTGCTCTTTACTTTTTACTTCTGTGGGAACGGCGAGTAGAGGGCTTTTTTTTTATACTCTTTTTGTTGCCCTTTGATGTAAATAAAAGGGGGAGGGGGTCTTCAAGTGGATCAGTCAACACTTAAAGAATACAAAACATTACTTATAAATTGATCGATAGCAAGACAGAATATGATGAAAGGAAGTGAGTGCAAATATAAGGACCAGCAGTTAAGGTTTTCACGCGGCTCATTAACACTTATAAAGATACAACACGTGGATGATGACATGATTAGATACTGAATGAGATGAGAGTAAGTGTCTGTCAATATGAGTACCAACAGTTAGGGTTTCCAAGTGGATCATTAGCACTTTGAAAATACGAAAGGTGTCAAAAGTGATAATGGATCGAGGGAACATAAAAGAAAGCGTGGGACCATAACACGCCCGAGGGCATCAGTAATAACCAAGGCTAATGGCCCGCATCTCTGCTAATATCTCCTCTCTCCCTCCCTTCTCTCCCTCACTCCTCCCTCCCTTCCTCCGTTCCTCCTCCTCTCCATGTGTTTCCCTCCCTCTTTTCCTCCTTTATATACTTTCCTCTCTTTCTCCCTCTCTCCATTTCTTCCTCTCTCCCTCCTTCCCTCTTCTCCCTCCTCCTTTCCCTCCCTCCTCCTGTATCACCCTCCCATTCTCCGTTCCTCCTCCTCTCCATTTGTTTCCCTCCCTCTCTCCCTCCATTACATACCTGCCTCTCTCTTTCCCTCCCGCCCATTTTTCCTCTCTTCTTTCCTCCATCATCTCCCTCCTACTTTCCCCTCCCACTCTCCTCCCTCCTTTACATACCTGCCTCTCTCTTTCCCTCCCTCCCATTCTTCCTCTCTTCTTTCCTCCATCCTCTCCCTCCTACTTTCCCCTCCCACTTTCCTCCCTCCTTTACAGATCTGACTCTCTCTCTCTCCCTCCCATTCTTCCTCTATCATTCCCTCCCTCCTCTTCCTCTTCCTTTCCCTCCCACTCTCCTCCCTCCTTTACATATCTGTTTCTCTCTCCCTCTCTCCTTCCCTCCAGACCGCAATTGCCTTCTCCACTTCTCACCCTTCTCTCTCTCTTTCCTCCTTTCTCATTCTTCCTTTTAGACCTTTCCTCCATCACTCCCATTTTCCTCTCTTTCCTCCTTTACGTCTTTCCTTCCTCCTACCTCTCCCTTCGTACCTCTCCTTCCCTCCGTCCATCTCCTTCCCTCTTTCCTCCCTCTTATCTCTCCTTTTCTATCTCTCCTTCTCCTTCCCTCTCTCCATTCGTCTATCTCATTTCCTCCATTCCCTCCCTCCCCCCCTGTCTTTCCTACCCCTTTTCTCTCTTCCCTTCAGAATTTTGCCTCCCTGCCTCCCCCCCCCTCTTTCCTCTTCCTCCCCTCCTACCCCCTCCCTCCCCTTCCCCTTCCCCCCATCAATCCGGCACACCGCTCAATTCCCTCCCTCCCTCCCTCTCTTTGTCTTTCCTACCCCTTTTCTCTCTTCCCTTCAGCCACTTCCCTCCCTACCTCCCTGCCTCCCCCTCCTCTTTCCCCTTCCTCCCCTCCTCCCCCCTCCTCTCTCCCCCCATCAATCCAGCACACTGTCGCCCATAAACTTGTGTGTCATCTCGCCGCTCGTAAAGCTTAAAATGCTGCAAAATGGCCCTTATGTGTCCTGTCTCCTCCTACGCGCAAACAACTCTCTCTCTCTCTCTCTCTCTCTCTCGCACATAATTGATATATGAAGTTAATAATTCTCTAATGGAAAGACTTTACTCTCTCTCTCTCTCTCTCTCTCTCTCTCTCTTTCTCTCAATTCCCTTATGATGTTTTTTTTTTTCTAGTTTCTTTCTTTCTATCTTCCTTTGTTTCTTTGTTTGTCTGTCACACACACACACACACACACACACACACACACACACACACACACACACACACACACGAATTCCTCACCAGTATTCATTGCTCACACACTCCTGTAATGTCATCTTCGTCATCACATCAAACGCTTTCATATTAGCGTACATTCATTCACTACACATCTATTTCTGACCTCTAATATCTCTTCATCAGCATCCCTCTCCCCTTACGTCATAACATCACAGTCTTTCATTCTAGCATTATACATTCATTCACTACGTATGTTGTTGTTTTTCTCCTTATATCCCTTCATCAGCGTCCCTTCAGCCGTTCTTCATCACATCAATGCTTTTTTTTTCTTATGAGAGCATCTTCACCACGTATCTATTTCTTACTCATAATATCGCTTCACCAGCTTCCCTTTCCTCATACGTCATATAGCGGCCTTTCATCCCTCCCACATGTCCGTTCAGCGTGTTTTGTATCGCTCCAGTCTCCCAGCGCTTCCTCACACGCCTTCCTCAACCCACGCAGCTCTCAACGGTCTTTTTCTTGCCGTTTTTATTCCTCCGCATCGCCACCTTTCCCCCGAGGCTCCACAAAGGCGGCTTCCTGGAACGCATCACATCTCCATTACTCTCCGCCCCGTCCACGTGCAGCATCCAGCGAGCGTCTCCCTTTAGCGGCGGGTTGCACGTGTTCTCCTTCACCCTTGATAGTCTTGTGATAGTTCCTCCTCGAAGTGTATTTTCTCTATGTTTTGCTTTCCTTTATTCTGTTCCATGTGATAAGTCTTCCTTGTATTGCACATTGATATTCGTTCCCTAGGTGCTTTTTACTTGTCATATCTTGCTAAACCACACCTTCACTCCTTTCTTCTATGCTTTATCTCCCTTATTTTCTTAGGTGCTGATTATAGCCCTGATAAGCTCTCTTGAAGGCCTCATCGACGACCCCTGACCGTTAGTGGCGCAGACGAATTTATTTATAGAGACTACCCAGTGATGTATGACTCCCGCTTGGCTCTATGCTTTACTTTCCTTAATCGGCTCCGCGGTAAGCTCTCTTGAAGGCCTCATTAACGACCCCAGCTTGTTAGTGGCGCACGCGAATTTTTTTTATAGTGTCTGCCGTGATGTATAACTCCTGCTTGGTTCTATGCTTTTCTTTCCTTAATCTGATCCTCGTGATAACTCTTCTTTTTGTATCACTACCCTCATATATGTTCTCTTGGTGGGTTTTAGTCCCATTACTGTGTTCCTGGTCATGTTTCCACTCCATTAAACCAAATCTTTATGCCTTTCTTTCATGCTTCATCTCCATTATCATCTTCTTCTTCCCATGTTTCTTCTTTCCATCACTACCTTTACTTTCCACCTTTATTTATTCCATTCTCTGCATCACCAACTCTATACATCTTCTCTGTCATTTAATTCCCTTACTCTGTTCTCCCGTCTATCATCTTCCTGGAATCATCACTTCTTCATTCATCCCTCCCTTCATCTGTTCTTCCCTGTCCTTCACTTCCCTGACTGTTTTCTCTCGTCTATTATCTTCCTGGAATCATCACTTCTTCATTCACTCCCTCCCTTCATCTGTTCTTCCCTGTCCTTCACTTCCCTGACTGTTTTCTCTCGTCTATTATCTTCCCGGAATCATCACTTCTTCATTCACTCCCTCCCTTCATCTGTTCCCCGGCCGTCTCATAATCCCCGCTGTCAAGGTGAGAAATATCTGATTACAGGTGAGGTGTTTTCAGGGCAGGTAAAATTTTTCAGGTATCTATAATATCCTATCACCCGAGTCACTATTTTTTCATTTTTTCATTCTTTTTTATGTTTATTTTTTTGTGGTTTATTGTGCCATAGCCTTCCCGCCCCGTGCCTCCCCTAACGCGATTAAGGGTTATGTACAGGTAAACGGGCAGGTGAGCGCGGTAAAAAGTGGGGTTCAGCGCCATCCCAATAATTGCCAGTCACACCTTTAGCGAGTCCATGACGGTGATTCGCGGGCTCACACACGCACGCACACACACAAACGCTCATAGACACACAAGCATACGTACACACACATAAAATTAAATCAGATAAAATAAAATAAATGAATAAATGAATAAATAACAAAATAAATATATGAAGTAAGAGGGAAAGGAAGAAAGAAAAAAAGAAAGTAAGGAAGAAAGAAAACAAAAGAAAGAAAGAAAGGAAGGAAGGAAAGAGCAATAGAGAGAAAGGAAGGGAAAGAGATTAAGAAAGAAAGAACGAAAGAAAAAAACGAAAAAAAAGATGAGAAGGAAGTAAATAAGTAAACGAAGCAAAATAAAATAAATAGGAAGATGAAAGAAACGAAAATAATAAAAATTAACAAACAGATGAATAAGTAAATTAAAACCAGTTACACCAATCCATGCAATCAGAACCCCTTCACATCCTCACGCAATCCCACTTCTTCACAATCCCACACCCTCTCCTTACACTTCTATTACACTTCCTCTTCATCGTTCCCACACGCCCAGGCAGACCCTTCTCCTCCCGTCCCTTCCGTCCCTTCTTCGACCCTTCCTTCCTTACGGGTTACGGCGCATCTTAACACGACTCAGTCACTATGTTCCTCTTATTAAATCACTGTCTTATGAGGGTGACAGTATCTTGAAGCTGTTTGTGAATGGTAATGGTGGGTGGGTCTCTCTCACGCCCTCTGTCTCTCCCTCTCCCTCTCTCTCTCTCTCTCTCTCTCTCTCTCTCTCTCTCTCTCTCTCTCTCTCTCTGAGGTTTCCCCTGTTGCTGTTTTTTTCCCGAATTATTGCAGTCCATTCAGATTAACTTGATAACTTAATGAATACGCCGACAGTCAACACGCACACGCACGCACACGCACACGCACACACACACACACACACACACACACACACACACACACACAGATAGAGAAGCAATTGATGTGTGTTGTTGATAGAAAATAAATATGAATGATAAATACAAAGACATATTTAACTAACGTCATTTCTTATTTTAATCGCGTTCCCGTTTTCCATTTTCCTTTTCTCTTCTTCACTTTCTTTCTCTTCTTCTTCTTATTATTATTATTTTTATTTTTATTTTTATTCTTCTTCGTCCTCTTCTTTTCTTTCCTCCTAAGCTTCTTCTTATGCTTTTTTTTTTTCTTCTTCTTCTTCTTCTTCTTTCTCGTCTTCTCGGAATCTTTTGAAGGATAACTCTAATCTTTTGGAAGCGGGGCGAAAGTTTTTATGAATTCTCGGCAATTGCACGGAAATCAACATTAATTACGGAGACAATAACTTTTCTCGATAAATTTCGGGGACTGTCTCTTTTTATTTTTTTCTCCGACCTATTTTTTTTTCCTTAGACCGAAATATTCACGCGACTATTTTTGGAGGGAGAGAAACGGGAGGGGTCAGGATAGGAAAAGGGAGGGAAGGAGATTTGGTAGGGAGGAGAGTAGGAAAGAATGATGAGAGGTAAGGAGAAAGGAAAGAAGGAGGAATGAATGAAAGTGCGAAGGTAGAGAAAAAAAAAGAGAAGAAAGGAAAAGAATAGAATACAAATCGATATGGACCAAATGAGGATCAGGGAATAAGGAAGAAAAGATAAGGAGAGAGAGAGAGAGAGAGAGAGAGAGAGAGAGAGAGAGAGAGAGAGAGGGAATGAAAGCGAGTAGGTAGGGGAGGAGAGAGGAAAGGGAGAGAAGAGAAAAGATGAGAACCAAAAGGAAGAAAAAGATAAAGACGGTATACAAGAAAAAAGAAATGAGAAACTAAGGAGAAGGAAGAAAAGAAGGAGAGATGGAGAGAGAAAATAGGAGAAATACGAAAGAATTAGGTGAGGTAAGAAGAAAGAAGAGTGCGAGGTAGGAATGAATGAGTAGATAGGAAGGAAAAGATGAGAGGAAATGGAGGGAAGAAAAGAAATATGGAGCAAAAATATAAGGATTGAGAGAAATGGAAAAAAGATGGAGATACTAAAGAAGGAATGCAGGAGGAAAGAAAGAAGAGAAAAATGAGATAATTATTTTCATTGTGTCCATAACCAATTCCCATTTTCTGTATTCAAAACGTTCCCATTCCTAGAAATACTCAGAATATTCCACCTTCATTCCCACCGTTAGCACCTGAACACACACACACACACACACACACACACACACACACACACACACACACACACACACACACACACACACACGTCGTTTTTATCTTCATTTGTATATATTTAACTTTCCCTTCTAGTCTTCCTTCACCTCCTCTGTCCCTCTCCCTTCCTTTTATCACCTTTTCTCTCTTTGCTCTCCATTTATCATTCCCTCTCTTATTTCCTCTCTTTTTCTCTTTTCTTCTCTTCTATCAACTCTTAATTTTTCTTCACCGCTTCATCCTTTCTCTCTAATCTCCTCTTGTTCTCCTTTCTTCTCTTCTCTTAACTCTTACTTACGCTTCACCACTTTATCCTTCTCTTTTATCTCCTCTTTTTCTCTCCTCTCTTCTCTTCTCTCAACTCTTACTTATTCTTCAACACTTCATCCTTTCTCTCTTATTTCCTTTTTTCTCCTCGCTTCTCTTCCCTTTTATTTATTCTTCAACATTTTATCTCTTTTTTTCACTCTTCCCACTCCTATTTAAATACTTAATCTTCTCAGTATTCACAAAACATTTTCATACAATTTCTTATACTTTTCTTCCAACTCATTATTTTCCACTTTCTCCCACGCATTATTTTTCCACGAGACAATTTTCTCGCTCTAACGCAAACATGATACATTTTTACTTCGTTTTTCTATGGGTCTTTGTTTGATTACTCTCGGTTTTGTTTATTTTATTTGTTTTTGGTGACACATTCATTCCCATCGGTCATATTTTCCTTTAGAGTATTGCCTGTTACTATATTTTCGTGAGTTATTTTTTTGCTATTTTTTGCATAAACTCGTTCACATCGGTTCATTTTTTTTTTTTATAGTTTTACCGGGTTTGTTTTTTTCCCTATCTTCTTTTCTATTCGTCATGTTATTTGTTTTCTATCTCTCCTTTCCTCCTTACATCATCAACTTAATCTCCGTTTTTCTCTCAGTTTTCACCTCTCTCTCCTCTTTCACCTTCCTCTCTCTTTCTCACCCGTTTTCCTCCTCCAATCACATTTCTCTATCTCTGTTTCTTCCTCCATCCCCAACTCCAGTGAATGTACTTGTTTACTTTTGTTTACCCTTTCAATCAGCTAAGTATATCAGTTTTCTCTATTTCTTTGTGTATTTTCGTTTTCACAGTTATTACATTTATCTAGTTTGTTTTTGTTTACTACTTCAATTCACTTTGCAAGCACACTTTCTCTCTTTGTTTTACGTATTTTCATTTTCACAGTCATCAACTATATCAACCTCTATCTACCTGCCTATCTATCTGTCTATCTATCTATCTATCTAACTATCTATCTATCTACGTATCTATCTAGTATTTACGCCGTACTCATCCTGGTTTTCAACATCGCTTTAGAAGATTTCCATGGAGAATTTTAGTACCTTTGTCTATTTTATCATCCTAACACAGAGAAAGAAAAAAAGAAGAAAGTCCACCAAGAATAGTGAATAACAATATGGAGCAACATCTCTTTAGGTGGATTAAGTGGAGTCTAAAACCTTTGTCTTTGTGAACCTAAGACAGACTGACAGATAGAAAGAGAGAAAAAGAGAAAAAGAGAAAGAAATAAAAAGAGAGAACTGATTATATAACTCGTTGAAAAAATAAAATAAAAATACCTCAGGGTGATAATAAATCTATATACCAAAATAACACTCATAAAGTAATAAAGAGAGAAGACAAAAGAATAAAATAGAGTAAAGACAACAAGGGTAGAGGGAAAGGGTAAGGGACGAGGAAAGCGGACAACCATATGGAACAGCTACTGGCGGAGGAACGTGACAGCCAGCAGCGGGTAACGAACTGGGGCTTGTAAACTGTCCTCCGCCCCTCTACTTCCTCTGTCTGTGTGTGCGTGTGCGTGTGTGTGTGTGTGTGTGTGTGTGTGTGTGTGTGTGTAGCCTTTCCTGAGGTCATATTCACCCCGTGCTGTCTCGTTTTTCCTCCAAGAACCTGCTTACCACCATTTTCATTTCAACACTCACTCTTTTCTCTCTCTCTCTCTCTCTCTCTCTCTCTCTCTCTCTCTCTCTCTCTCTCTCTCTCTCTCTCTCTCTCTCTCTCTCTCTCTCTCTCTCTCTCTCTCTCTCTCTCTCTCTCTCTCTCTCTCTCTCTCTTCTTCTCTTTTCCTCTCTCTCTCTTCTTTCTTCTTTTTTCTTTCTTTTTCTTTCTTTCTATCTTTCTTTCTCTCTTCTCTCTTCTTCTCTTTCTCTCTTTCTCTCTCTCTCTCTCTCTCTCTCTCTCTCTCTCTCTCTCTCTCTCTCTCTCTCTCTCTCTCTCTCTCTCTCTCTCTCTCTCTCTCTCTCTCTCTCTCTCTCTCTCTCTCTCTCTCTCTCGTATTTCTGATTATTACGTGTCCAATATTTTTACTTTTATCAACTCTAATATTTTTCCTCTTCTATAACGTAAATACAATCTCTCTCTCTCTCTCTCTCTCTCTCTCTCTCTCTCTCTCTCTCTCTCTCTCTCTCTCTCTCTCTCTCTCTCTCTCTCTCTCTCTCTCTCTCTCTCTCTCCACAATGTCCCCCTGGTGGCCGTATTTCACACTACCGTCGCCATCTTGCTAAATGAGGAGACACTATTTTACGAGTCTCCCCTTCCTTCCTTCCTTCCTTCTTCCTCGCACCCTCTCCTCGCGTTTTCTATGAGCGTCTCCTCTGTCCTGCCGCCTTCTGTTTTCTCCGTGTGCCTACCGTTTTCTTTTTCTTCTTCCCACTTTCTGTCTTGCTCGTGACTTGAGCGAGAGGGATGATTCTGGGTTGACAGTTCCTTCTTTTTATTTCTTTAACTAAAAATTGAGGCTTTCTTTTTTCAAGGCAAGACTCATTTACTCTCTATATTACTGACCTTATTACCCTGTTAGTGTTATTTTAATGTATGTTGTAATTATTATAATTTTGAAGTATTTTTTTCTGCATTTTTCAACGAGCAAAGAATTAAATGTCTTTCATATCTCTGTCTCTATCTATCTATCTATCTATCTATCTCACTGATCAAATAATGGCCAAACTTACAATAAATCTACGAGTATCTGTCTATCTTTACTCACACACACACACACACACACACACACACACACACACACACACACACACGGGCAGCCATTCTCCACTAAATCCACAGTATCTAATCGAGCGAACATCTGCATTTCCCATCCCCCACAATGGAGCCGCGACCCATTCCCCTCTTTTTTTGTGTGTGTTCTAAACGGCCTTCACGCATCGCACTTTTTAATCACTCACCATCAAAATTCCCATCACCATAAAAAAGAACTCTCATCCCATTCTCTCGCCTCCGTCTCATTCCCCTCCCCTTCCCCTCTCTCTGTCTCTCTCTCTCTCGTTTCCCTTTCCTTGTTTTCACCTTTATAACTTTTTACCTCGTTTCTCCTTTCCCTCTTTTCATTTACATAGATATTTTCCTCCCTTCTTAGTTTATTCTTCTCTCTTCTCCTCTCGTCTCAAACTCATCTCCCTTCCCTTCTCTTCCCTTCATCAGCCCTTTCCCTTCCCTTCCACTTCTAGATTTTCCCTTCTCCCTTCTTCCTTCCCTTCTCCCTCTCCCAACTACGGACTTCTACTTCTCTTTTCTTCCCATCATCTGCCCTTTCCCTTCCCTTCCATTTCTAGATTTTCACTTCTCCCTTCCCTTCCCCCTCTCCCTTTCTCTCTCTCCCTCTTCTCTATCCTTCCCTTTCCCATCATTTCCATCCCTGCCCTCTATTACCAAGACCCTTCTCTTTCCCATCACCCAGTCACCCACTCCCATCATTCTTCGTTCACTGTGAGCAATTGAGTAAGGCAAACAGAAAATGGAAAACGGCTGGCTATGGAAGGGGAGGCTAAGCTAAAAAGCGGAGAATGATGGACTCGATAAGTGCGGGAGGTGAAAGAGGCGGACGAGGACGCGATGATATGAAGGATTTAATGGATTGTAGTTAGAAGGCGGAGGAAGGTGAGGAGAGGAAGGCTAAAGTATGAGATAAATAAAAGGAATGAGCCTAAAATAATATAGAATGGATAAATAGGAGTGGAAAATATATGTACGATTAAATAGACAGAAGAGGTTTAATAGATAGCCGCTAGAAGAAGAAGGAAGGTGAGGAAAGGAAGGTTAGAGTAAGAAATAAATAAAAGGAATGAGCCTAAAAATAATATAGAATGGATAAATAGGAACGGAAAACATACGTACGATTAAATAGACATAAGATATTTAATAGATAGTCGTTAGAAGAAGGAGTAAGGTTAAGAAAGGAATGATAGAGTAAGCAAGAAGTAAGAGGAAGAAGGAAAATTGAAATGGATAAACGGGAGAGGGAAAATATAACTACGATTAGATAAAAAGAAGAGAAAAAAAGTAAAAATGAAATGAGGAGACGCCAGATCATAGAGTTTAAAGGAAATATGAGAAAAAGAAGGGAAAGTAAGAAAAGAAAAAAAATATAAATGAATAAGCAGAAAAAAATTATAGAAGGGATCAGGAACACATGAAACAGATGAATGGAAAAGAGAAGTAAGCAATAGAAGGATAGAGCATAAAAAATGGATAAGGAATAAAGAATCAAGAATGGATAAACAGGAGAGGGAAAATGTAGTTACGATTATATAGACAGAAAAGAGAAGGAAAAGAAAGTGAAATGAGGAAAGGCCAGACCGTAGAGTACAGAAGAGAAAGAAAAAAAGAAGAGGAAGAGGAGAAATTGAAATAAGGAACGACCAGACCTTAGAGTATAGAAAAGAAAGAAGAGAAAGAAGAGGAAGAAGAGAAAGAAAAAGAAGCTGAAGTGATTAAAGGACAAGGAGGAAAGAGAAATAAAGGAAATAAAAACGATAAGAATGGAAATGAGAGAAAATGAGATGGAGAGAGAGAAGGAGAAAGAGGAGACGAGAAGGAGGAGGAGGAGGAGGAGGAGGAGGAAACCGTTCTTTTCAGTCCATCGAATTTCTACTGAAAAAAAAAGTCCAATGAGTCCATCAGGAGAAGCGTTTTTGGCATCGAGTCACGAGGTGTGGAGGAGGAGGAGGAGGAGGAGGAGGAGGAGGAGGAATGACACCACTTTGCTGATGCCATCGTCTGTAACAATGCTCTCTCTCTCTCTCTCTCTCTCTCTCTCTCTCTCTCTCTCTCTCTCTCTCTCTCTCTCTCTCTCTCTCTCTCTCTCTCTCTCTCTCTCTCACACGGACATGGCCCTCGAATGTTTTTTAGATCAAGCTGATGATGTGTGTGTGTGTGTGTGTGTACAGGATCATCGCCATTACCAGGTAAGTGGACAGGTGTTACTAATTATCGGATTACTCTAAACCAACTCGATTTTTGTGTCCCAATTTGCGTAGCTTTTAGATGAGGTGATGGAGCTGCCTGTTGGTATTGTTGTTGTTGTTGTTGGTGGTGGTGGTGGTGGGAGGGGGTAGGAGTGAGGGGGTTGGGAGGTCATGGTGGTGGTAGTGTTGTTGTTGTTGTTGTTGATGTTGTTTCAGTCTTCAATTCCAATTTATTTATTTATTTATATTTTTTTAACAGTAAAGGAAGCACCTCAAGGGCAAAAAATGTAATGACAATACAGTAAATAAAACAAGAAAATAAATAAAAAAATGCTAATAATTGACAATCAGTGAGCTTTAAGACGAAAATAAATCATACAATCTTGACCATATTTTTGCACATATCAATTATTCTTTTCCTCTTTGCATCGTGTCCTTATTCGATATTTTTTTTATCTGGTCGTGTGTTCGTTCGTTGCCTCACACAGTCAACGATCATTTCCTTCACTGCCCTTCGACGTTTTTGGCAGAAAGGAAAAGGTTCATACGATTCGTTCAACCATTTAGTCATTTTTCAGTGTACTTCATCAATCTCCAGTATTCCTGCTTCCTCGTTTTGCACTCCACGCTTCAACACACACACACACACACACACACACACACACACACACACACACACACACACACACACAGCCCTTTACGATTCCCAGAACTTTCTAGGTCACTCTCTCCTATTCTGTACTGTTAAATTCACTGGTATTAATATTTCTCACCCTCTACTCTCCTTTTTTTTAATCTCTAAGTACTCTTCCAGGCCTTCGTTGTTTATAGAATTCCTTCCTTTTATTATTTGATTACACTCTACCCTCACTTTTCACTCCCCTCGCCTCCTTTATCATTTACTCACTAATTATTCTCTTTCAACACTCACACGCTTTATTTTTTTTTTAATCACTTGCTTCCTTCATTATTCCAAGCCTTCTCTCTCTTTTCTTCACACGTTCTTTTTATTCTTTATTTTTTTCTTTCATTTCTGTCTCTCCCTTTTCCCGATATCGTTTCCTTTCCCATTCTTTTCCATTCTTCATTATTTCAATCACTCGCTTCATTCAATATTCAAAGCCTTTTCCCTCTTTTCTTCACATCTTTTTATTCTTCATTCTTTTCTCTCATTTTTGTCTCTCTCCTTTCCTTTCCCATTCTTTTCCATCCTTCATTCTTTTAACACTCGCTTCCTTCATCATTCAAACCCCGCTCCCTCTTTTCTGAACACCTTCTCTTCATTCTTCATTATTTTCTCTCATTTCTGTCACTCTCCTTTCCATCTATCCTTTCCCTTCCCATTATTTTCCATTCTTCATTCTTTTAACACTCGCTTCATTTATTCTTCAAGGCCTTTTCCCTCCGTTCTTTACACCTTCTCATCATTCTTCATTTTTTCTCTCAATTCTGTCTCTCTCCTTTCCCTCTACCATTTCCTTTCCTTTCCCATTCTTTTCCATCCTTCATTATTTTAACACTCGCTTCCTGCCTTCTGCCTCTTTTCTTTACATCTTCTCTTTATTCTCTTAATCCAATTCTGTTTCTCTCCTTTCCCTCTATCCTTTCCTTTCTCATCCTACATTATTTAAACACTCGCTTCCTTTATTATTCAAATCCCGCTTCCCCTTTTTCCTAACACCTTCTCTCCATTCTTTATATACACGCTCCGTTCATATAATATTTACTCTCCCTCTCAACTCCATTTTCCAGGCTCTTATTGCCCCTCCCATTCATAAATTAAACATGGTCACTTTAACTTGGCACTCATTCTTTTATATTCATTTGTCACGTGATCTTTGTATTCTCCCTCCTCCTCGACCCCCTCTCTCCCGCACTTTCCCTTTCCTTACTGTGTTAATTTTAAGCACTGCAATTCCTTTTTTTTTTCAGTCTAAGTAATTTATATGAGGAAAATGAATAACAGTCCTATAGCAACGAGATCAGTAAGAAAACGAACTACAATAAATGATGATGATAGTAATAATGATAATAATGATAACAGTAATGAAAATACCAATAGAAGTAAGAAAGGAGTTGTTTTGACATAGAAGCAAAATCATAAGTACTCATTGCCGCTAAACACAAGTCGTATTAGTCAACGGCAAGAGACATGAAACTAAGGTCCGCATTCTCATAAACAACAACAACGATAGAAATAATAATAAAGATAATGTTAACAATAGTAATCGCTTCTTCCCTTTACTTTGTTGAGCGTGGCCGCAATGCAACCCCTGGATAATGCAGGCACTCACGCCGGCCCTCCCCAGCACCAGCCGCAGCGCCGGTGTTCGTGATAATAATGAGGCCACTCTGTATCTTGTTACGGGGCGCGGGTACGATGACACGCCCACTGCCACAACAACAACAAACACAACAAAAACAAGAGAAATACCATTGTTGATAGATAAAATAAAAAGCAGCATAAAACAACAATAACATCAACAACAAAAGGGAAAGCAAAAACAGAAACAGTATTGGAAGTAGATCAAACAAAGGCAGCATAAAACAACATCAACAACAAACACAACAACAACAACAACAAGAGAAATAGCAGTGTTGATAGATAAAACAAAAAAAGCATAAAACAACAATAACGACATCAACAACAAAAGGAAAAGTAGGAACAGAAACAGCACTGATAGTGGATAAAACAATAGCAGCATAAAATAACAACAACATAAATAAATAAATAAATAAATAAATAAATAAATAAATAAATAAATAACAGCAGCAATGGAAAAAAGAACAACACAAAAAACAACAGCGATAAAAACAATGACAGAATAATAATAACAATAATGTTGCCTAATAAAAAAAATTGATAATACAACTAGAAATAAAAACAATAATAAAAGATCATAAAAAACAGATAAGCAACAACCACAAAAACATAGCATTGATGATAGATAATAAAGAGGAAAAATAACAAAAGAGAATAAAATTATAGGCTGATGAAAATAATAAGTAGTAATAATAATAATAATAATAATAATAATAATAATAATAATAATAATAATAATAATAATAATAATAATAATAATAATAATAATAATAATAATAATAATAATAATAATAATGATAAGCAAAACAGTATAAGTAATGCCTCTAAAAATCCAGGTAAGCTTCAGAAACAATTAAGTTAACCTGGGGAATAGTAATTAAGGTGTCACGCGCACGCTAACGAGACAAACATTCCACAACAACAACAACAACAACAACAACAACACTTCCGGCACTCTCTCTCTATATCTCTTTTTTACGCAGCCATGCTAAACAATTAAATAGCTTCCTCAACTCGACTATGAACGTAAAATTTGTGTGCAAACTGCTAAGACTTTTTGACACTTTTTTTTTTATTTTTTTATATATACAAGAGAAAACCAGAGAATAATTATATGCAAGAAAAAAAAGGTGCATAATATAGAGTAGTCGCAAAAACAAAAATAACAAGGAAAATATGTAAAGAAAGGTCAGGAAAATTAAGAGAATTGTAAATTATTCAGAAAACATGGAAAAGGAAAGCAGGAAAAAGATATATGAAGAAGGAAAATAAAAACCGAGGATGCAAAAGAAGGACTGCAAGGGGAAAAAAAAGAGGAGAGAGAGAGAGAGAGAGAGAGAGAGAGAGAGAGAGAAATGATTGAAAAATACTCTCAGGGAACAGCAAGAAAAGAGAAATTGAGGAAGGGAGGAACGATGCGGTCAACGAAGAAAGGAAGGAAGGAAGGGAGAGAGGCAAGATTAAGGAAGGAAGGGAGAATGGATAAAAAAGTGAGGAGAGCAAATCACAGAAAGGAGATAGACGGAGGATGGGAAGGAAAAAGGGAAGACTGGATAAAGGAAGGTAGGGAGAGAAGGGAAAAACACATGAGTAGTTTAAAGAAGGGAAGATAAAACAGAAAGAAAGAAAAGAAGGGGGGAAAGAAAATCAAAGAGGAGGAAGAGAGGAACAATAAAGAAAGGAAGAAAATATGAACAGATGAAGGAGAGGAGAGGAAAGCAAACAGAGAGAGAACGCAAAAGAGAAGAAGGAATAAAGGTGAGAATCAAAAAAGGAAGAAAAGAAGAAAACACGAATTGATGGAAGAGGAAAATTTAAACAATGATATTGAAATAGAGAAAAAAGAATAAAGAGAAAAATAAAGGAAGGAAGGAAGGAAGGAATAAAACAAATGAAAAAAGAAAGAAATAGAAGAAAAAGGGAAATCGAAAAAGAGAAGAAGGAATAAAGGCAGAAATAAGAAAGAGATAGAAAGAAGAGAAGGGAGGAAGGAAGAAAGAACGCATGATAATAGAGAGAATAGGAAGAAAGAAACGAAGGAAGGGAGATTGAAAAAGAGAAACAGGAACAAAGACAAAAAATAAAGAAAAGAAGAAAGGAAGGAAGGAAGGAAGAACAAATAATATGAGAAAAAATAGGAAGAAAGAAACGAAGGAAGGAAGATTGAAAAAGAGAAAAGGAACAAAGACAAAATATAAAGAAAAGAAAGAAGGAAGGAAGGAAGGAAGGAAGAACAAATAATAAGAGAAAGAATAGGAAGAAAGAAACGAAGGAAGGAAGATTGAAAAAGAGAAAAATTAATAAAGACAAAAAGTAAAGAAAAGAAGGAAGGGAGAAAAGAAAGAATGATAATGTAGAGAAAAGGAAAAGAAAAAGGAAGAAGAATCACACATTCCAAAACCTCTCCTCTGATTGCTCTTCTTGTCTCTTCCTCTCTCCTCCATTCTGACCTCTCTCTCTCTCCTCCATTTCTCTCTCCTTGTTCGTCCACTCTCCCTCCCTCTCTCTCTCACTCTCTCTCCTGAAGCGTGAGTCATTTCTCCTCCAACACCTCCTTTCCTTTCCTCCATTTTACGTCTCTCCACCGACAAGATTTTACCTCCATCTCTTTTTCCTCCATCTATTTTCTCATCACGAATTCCGTTGAGTTTTTGCTATATTTGAAAGTCTTCTCTCTCTCTCTCTCTCTCTCTCTCTCTCTCTCTCTCTCTCTCTCTCTCTCTCTCTCTCTCTCTCTCTCTCTCTCTCTCTCTCTCTCTCTCTCTCTCTCTCTGTTGTCTCTCTCCTCATATATTCCTCTCTCATGTCTCTCTCTGTTCTCTCTTTGTACTACTTTCTATTCTATCTATATCTATCTATCTATCTATCTATCTATCTATCTATCTGTCTGTCTATCTATCTTATCCTAAACACAGCTGGCAATATCTTAACAAATTACTACTTTTGCTAACATGATATAGCTAGAGAGAGATATACTGCTGTCCATCTTTATCCGTTTATCTGTCTGTGTTTGTTTGTCTGTCTGGTTGGCACTCACTGGCTGGCTGGCTGACAAATTGGCTCACTAGATGTCTCTCTCTATCTCTGTTTGTCTGGTTGTTTTTTTGGCTGTCTGTCTTCTGGTCTACACCTCTCTATCTGTGTGTCTGTCTGTCTGTCTGTCTACCGTTCTGTAAGTGTATGTCTGTGTGGCTGAATATTAATCTGTTTCTTTACGCACCTATCATTTTGTATGTTTGTCTGTCTGTTTGTCTGTCTCTCTGTCTGTCTCTCTGTCTACAATTATGTTAGTGAGCCTGTGTGACTTTTTTTTTTTTTTTTTACGTCGTTGCCTGTTGCGCCGGTAGGCATCTTCCTGGTGGGGCCTGATGGTCGGCCCAAGGCTTCTTCCAGGTGGGGCCTGATGGTCGGCCCAGCCCGTTCTGGCGCAGGCGAGTGTTTATAGTGGCGCCATCTTGCATTGGCTCATGCTGCCCCCCGGAACTCGTTCTTGATTCGCTTGGACGGCTTCCTCTAGAGTCCGGGTTGATGGGTGGTCTTCAGGACAGCATGTGGGTAGTTTTAAGCCACTCGGCGGTGACTGAAAAATCCGAGTGGTAGCGTGGGGATTCGACCCCGCGTCGTCCATCACGCGGTGAATGTGAGCCCAGTACGCTACCACCTACGCCACCTGTATATTATTCTGTCTCTTTACATGCTGTTATTGTTTGTCTGTCAGTCTATCTGTCTTTTTAACCGTCTGACTGTCTGTACCTTTCGCCCCCTCCCCCTCTTCTTTCCCTCATTCTCCCCTCCACCCTCCCCACCCCTAAAAAATAAACATACAGAACCCAATGAAGAGAAGCAAACCACGATAGTCGAACACACACACACACACACACACACACACATACACACACACACACACACACACACACACACACACACCATTTATCATTTTTTTACTGTTTATTACTAATTTACTGC
>NC_066567.1:8953116-8985616 GCF_024679095.1 Eriocheir sinensis
ATATGCATTACTCTCCCCAAATGTTAGGCTTTCATGCGTTGGGAAGGGGAATGGGGAAAGAGGGGGAGGTTGAAGGGTAGAATATGGAATTGGAAAAATCAGGAAATAGAAGGAAAAAGAAGTGGAGAAAACAGAAATGATACAGAAACGGAGAAAGGAGAAAGAGAATAAGCGTGAGGGAAGAGCGGGATAAAGAAGAAAAGAAGAGAAGGAGGTAGGGGAGATAAAGGGAAATGAAGAAGAGGTAACAGGAATGAAACTGGAGAGAGAAGGAGGAGGAGGAAAGAAGAAGGAACATGGAAAATACATAGAGGAGGAAGAGAAATGGAGGAAACAGGAGAGAAAAAAAAGCGAAGAGGAAAATACGGAGAGAAAAGAGAAATGAAGGAAACGGAAGGGATGAAAAGTGGAGAGGGAAATACGGAGAGGGGAAAAAGAAGTGAATAGGAAAAGCAGGTGATACAGAAATGGGGTAAAATGTAATGGGAGGAAATGTGAAATGGGGGAAATGTGAAGGAAAAGTAACAGGAATGAAATAGAGAAATAAGGAAGAGGAAGAAAGGAGCAGGAATATGGAAAACGGGGTAGTGAAATATGAGTTGCATTATCCGTAGAGTTGACAGATGACATGCAAGTTCAGAATCGCAAAGTGTGTTAAGGAAGAGAGAAATAGATGAAGGAGAAAAAGGAAAGGAGACAGAAGAGGGAAAAGTAAATGGGAACGAGGGATGACTAGAAAGGAGAGGAAGAAGAAGGGAGAGATGAGGGAGCAGTAGTGAAAAAGAATAAAAAAGGAAGGTAAAAATAGAAAAAAATAAAGGAGAAATGTAGAAGGGAAGGAAGAAGGGAAGGGAGATGGGAACGGAGAAAGACTAAAAGGGATAGGAAGAATGAGGGAAATAAGAAGGAAGAGCAGAGGAAAAGAAATAAAGGAAAAGTAGAAATGAAAGAATACAAGGAAAATGTAGAAAGAGAAGGAAGAAGAGAGATTAAACGTGATAGGAAGAAGAAAATGATGTAGTTAAGGAAATAAAAGAGGAGAATATGCGAGGAGGAGAAAGAGAATCAACATATGGGGAGAAGGAGACGAGGGAAGAGGAGAGAATATAAGAGAAAGGAGGAAGAGAATAAGCCTGAGGGGAGAGGGAAAAGGAGGACAAGGGGAGAAGGAGAAAGAGGAAGAGAAGGAGAACTGAGAGGGGAGAGAGTGGAAGGAAAGCGCCGTAAATAATAACATAATCAGTAACAGGTATATGAAGTGGAGGGAATTAGGAGGGAGAAGTGGATGAGAGCGGAGGGGAAGAGAATGAAGAGGATGGTGGACATGAGCAGAGAAGGGAAGGGAAGAGAATGGAAGGGAAAGGAAGGGATGGGATGGGAAAGTAAGATAAAGGAAAAGAGGGGAAGGAATGGAGAGAGAAGGGACGGGAAGGAAAGGGAAGGGAAATGAAAGAAAAGAAAGGAAATGAGAGGGAATGGAAGGGAAAGGAAGGAAATGGATAGTAAGGAAAGGAAAGGAAAGGAAAGGGGATGGATGGGAAGGGAAGGAAAGGGATGGAAAGGGAAGGGAATGGAAGGGAAGGGATGGGAAAGTAAGATTAAGGAAGGGAGGAGGAGGAATGGAGAGAGAAGGGACGGGAAGGAAAGGGAAGGGAAAGGAAGGAAAGGAAAGGAAAGGAAAGGAAAGGAAATGAAAGGAAAGGAAAGGAAACGAAAGGATTGGGAAGGAAAGGAAAGGGATGGAAAGGGAAGAGAAGGGAAGGAAAGGGAAGAGAACCGAATGGAGCGGAAGGGGAATGGAAGACAAGGAAAGGGAAGGGAAGAGAAGGAAAGGGAATTAAAGGGAATGGAACGGAAGGGAAGGGAAAGAAAAGAAAGGCACGGCAAAGCAGAGCAAGACATGGGAATGGATGGGAAAGGAAGGCTGGTGTTCGTTCATGTAATCCCTCGAGTCTGTACTTTGGTGCTTTAACGTGTCTTATCAGCGGGTGATCACTGGGCCGACACGAAGGGGAAGGGAAGAGGGAGGAAGGAACCACGTGCTGGGGGAATATATCATTAGCAAAACCATTTCAATTTATCAGTGCAAAGAAGGAATAGCGTCTGATTTCACAAGTTATAAATCATGTATCTTTGGCACACGTTCTCACACATTTTCGGGGCTTTCACACCCACATATAATAATTGATATATTGAAGAAATGATTAGTAGAATTGATAGGACTTTCGTAGAGGTTGTTGTGTATATAGGAATTGATTGATATGACTGATAAGACTCGTAGAGGTTGTTGTGTATATAAGAATTGATTGATTTTATTGATAACGCTTTCGTAGAGGTTGTTGTGGGTATTTCCATGGGTAGTTTTATGAGCCACGTGATAGTTTAACAAGGCTTCTTCTCATAAATACGATAAAAATAATGGGCAAATGAAATACAAAGAATATGGGAAGGGAAAAAAAGGGAAGGGAAGGGAAGGGAAGGGAAGGGAAGGGAAGGGAAGGGAAGGGAAGGGAAGGAAGGACGGGAAGGGACGGGAAGAGAAGGGAAGAGAAGAGAAGGGAAGGGAAGGGAAGGGAAGGGAAGAGAAGAGAAGAGAAGAGAAGAGAAGAGAAGAGAAGAGAAGAGAAGAGAAGAGAAAGGAAGGGAAACAAAGGAAAAGAGAGGGAAGCAGTGATTAGACGGCTTTTCAGTTCTCATTTATTTTTGTCCTCGAGTTACTTCTCTTACTGAAAAAAAATAAACGTGAATATCCCTGATGAGAACCCGACTAATCTCCTTTTTGGCCCTGGGAAGTATTTGTTGGGAGAGACCGAAAGCGTCCAAGAAAACAGGTCACAGATTATCACTCCAACTACATTCCCAGCTTAGTGTTGTTCTGTCATTACGAGAGTTCTAAGCAAGACCACGTGTATTCCAGGAGCAAACTCTTCACACACGATTCCAGGTTACTGAAGGCTGTTGACATGCAGTGCAGCCAAGGACGCTGGAGCGAATGCATCACAAACAAAGATTTCCTGTTACTGAATCCTGCCCTGCCCTGTGCGTGTGTGTTCAGTGCTGGGTCACGTGCTTACCAGGAAGACGGTCTGCTTTTCATATGAGTTTACGACGCTTTCTTGTGAAGGGTCTGACTGTATTACTAAACCCCACGTGAGGTGATCGATTTTGGGGGGTCCTACCTCTATGTTTTTGTGATATTGATGGGTTTCACAAGGAGATTTTTTTTATTGTTTCGTTCTTATTCTGTTTTGAGTTTGCTCTTTCCTATAAGTTTACCGCGTTTTCTTACGAAAAGTCTGGAACTGTATTACTAAACCCTACGTGAGGTCACCGACATTTTGTGGATCCTACCTCCATAGTTTTGTGATATTCAAGATTTAACAATGATATTTTTTGGTTTGTTTCGTTGTTTTTCTGTCATAGGTGCGCTTTTCATACGAGTTTACTGCGTTGTCTTAGGAAGGGTTTGACTGTATTGCTAAACCCCACGTGAGCTGACCGATATTTCGTGGGTCCTACCTATATGCTTTTGAGATATTGTTGTGTTTAAGAAGGATATTTTTTGGTTTCGTTGGTTTTATGTCACGGGTGTGATTTTTACTAAAAGTTTACTACATTATCTATTGAAGTAGCGAAGACTGTATTATTAGCAAGTATATTTCTTTGTTTCATTGTTACTTTGCCATATTTTTCTTTCTTACGAGCTTACAATATTTTCTAAGGAAGGTGTTGATTTTGTTTGTTTGTTTGTTTGTGTTTTATTGTTATCCTGTTTTTCACACGAGTTTACAGTTACTAAGGACTGACAAGGTTCTATCTTTTATGCTTCAACGTTTTCCTACCATCACGTGACCTCTTTGCTATTCGTCCCTCATGAAATTTACAAGATATTCTCAGGAAGTGTCCAAGAATGTATTATCAACAAGGTTTTTTCTCTCACTTCCATGTTTATCCTTCCCTCACGTTGATTTTGTTGTTGTTTTTTTGTTTTATTGTTATCCTGTTTTCCACTCGAGTTTAGAGTTACTAGGGAGCCAACTAAGAATGTACTACTGACAAGGTTCTATTTTTTTTTTTTTTTTGCTTCATCGTTTTCCTACCATCACGTGATCTCTTTGCTATTCGTCGCTCATAAAGATTTACAAAATATTCTCAGAAAGTGTCTAAGAATGTATTACCAACAAGGCGCTATTTTTCTCTCAGTTCCAGGTTTATCCTTCCCTCACGTGACCTCTAGGCAAAGTTACGTGACCCGCAGGAAAAGTTAGAACCGTCACACGTCGTTATTATATGCAGGATCGCGTGCATTGCGGGACATGATTCCAAGCTTACTTCTTGTTGGCATGAATACGATAGACGAATTAGCGAATGGAGTGAAGGAGGGTATCAGGAGTCAGGCCACCTCTCCTCCCGAAATTGACCTCTCTTTTTGCCCACTCCTCTGTATCTATTCAGGAGCAGTAAGTAACGGGTTGTTGTTGTTTTTCATTATTGTTTTCTTTTGTTTCCACGCCCTTGAACTGTCTCCTCTTCTGTAAAAAAAAATGAGATAGTGAGAAACGCTTCCAAATCTATACTTTTCTTTCATAAATACGATAAAATAATGAGTAAATCAGATATAGTGAATAAGGTTCCTACGATTTTTCTTTTCTGTCATAAATACGATAAAATAATGAGTAAATGAGGTCCAATGAATGAGACTTCAACGATTACTCTTTTTCGTCATGAACAAGCGGGAACGATAATGAGAATAATAATGAATGAAACACCGTAAAAGAAGGTACGAACAAATGTCTCCAAATCAATCACTTGGATCACAAACCTGTTGGAAGTGTCTTTGCCTCATTAAAACTGACTAATGCTCTTCGGAACAACGCACTCACGAGGGAACTAAGAGCATTATGCAGGGAGCCGAGAAGTTGCGTTGTATCTCATTCAAGTTGTGTTTGTGTGTGCATGACGAATGTTTAGTTAACGAGTTAGATAGAGATGATTATTTGGTAGTCTCTGAGGTAAAGCAAATATCAAGTACCTTTCCTAGCAACACACAATGCTAATAAATGTATGAATGAATAATAAATAAAAATCGGTATACTTATAGAAAAAGCACAGAAAACAATACACAAAATTCGGAAATGGAAGGAAAAGGAAGAGAAGGGAATATAAGGGAAAAGAGTGTAAGGGAAGAAAATGGAACGGAACGGAAGGGAAGGGAAGGGAAAGGAAGGGAGGGCAGGGCAGGGAAGGGAAGGGAAAGGAAAGGAAAGGAAAGGAAAGGGAAGGGATGAGGAGGGAAAGGAAGGGAAAAGAAAGGGAAGGGAAGGGAAAGGAGTGTAGGGCAAAGAAACGCAACGGAATGGAACGAAAGGGAAGGGAAGGGAAAGAAAGGGAAGGGAAGGGAAGGGAAGGGAAGGCAAGGGAAGGGAAGGGAACGGAAAGGAAAGGGAAGGGAAGAGAACGAAAGCCTGATATTCGTTCGTGCAATCCCTCACATGCAGAGAAAACACAAACACCAACAAAACAGAGACAGTACATCCCGCGAACCCAATCAGACAGGTAAATACGAGACACCTGTACTTAGGTCGCCGGCAAAACTACATCTGAAATTCCGTGTGTGTGTGTGTGTGTGTGTGTGTGTGTGTGTGTGTGTGTGTGTGTGTGTGTGTGTGTGTGTGTGTGTGTGTGTGTGTGTGTGTGTGTGTGTGTGTGTGTGATTCCTACATATTTACATAATGCATTCCGGGAGGCTCGGTTTCTCTCTCTCTCTCTCTCTCTCTCTCTCTCTCTCTCTCTCTCTCTCTCTCTCTCTCTCTCTCTCACGGGGAAGAGAGAGGATGCATGTAGAGAGAGAGAGAGAGAGAGAGAGAGAGAGAGAGAGAGAGAACACGGACACCTGAGCATATACCTGTGTCCTGACCTTACCTGAGACGATACATAATAAGGAAACCTGTGTATGTATGTATATATGTATGTATGTATGTATGCATGTATGTATCTATTTATCTATGGGACACTAACCTACTCTAAGGAACACCGGACCACTCAGAGCTACTTGCGGACAACTTACCTTTTGGGACGTGAAGGGACGCGCCTGGGAGGACTGCGGTGGTAGGCTGGACGAAGGGAGCAGCGAGGGAAGGGACGTTTACAGGAATTGAGGCGGAAACTTCTCTCCCGGGGCGGCACAACACAGAGCAAAGAGAAACTTGAGACGCCGCAGAGGACACGCACGCGGGGGAGGGTGGAGTGGCAGGCTTTTTCTATTAGGCATTCAGTAGGTATTTTGTTGAAGTCTTGAGTTTTGGGTTCTTTGTTTGGACAGGGTAACACACGTACACTCTAGTAAGTTGTTGTTTGTTTGTTGGTGATGATAGTGGGTGGCGGTGGTGATGGCTTCAGTGGTGGTTTTTGGTTGTCTGTAAAAAAAGCGAGAGGATATTTTTGCTTACTTTTCATTCTAAAGCTAATTTTCTTGAAGTCATTATCTAATGTCCTAAATCAAGGGTTATTATAAGCTTAAAAAGAAAGGAAAGGCGTTACTATAAATTTCCAGCCGCTCAAATACAGCATGGGTACAACCTTTTGAATAAAGAGAAGGCGTTACTATAAATTTTCCGACCGCTTCAGTACAGGCAGAGACCAACCACCAATTACCAGTTCCCTCAAAATACCAAAATACAAAATAACAGAAATAAGAAATACAAAAAAAAAAACGGAAAATACAAGATACAAGGAAAAATAATACAATAAACACAAAATCTAGAACAGAGAAAAACAACGCTATGCAAATCCGCCTTACACTAAAAGAACGCAAGCCACGAAGCGTTAAGAATTCGTTACAAGTTTAAGCAGCAATGAAGGGTTGAGATTATGAAGGAAGTTTCGAACCCATGATCATTACAAACTTGCAGCGAGTCTCACCAACCAAGGACCATAATCGAAGGAGGTGGTGGTGGTGGTGGTGGTGATAGTGGGGGTGGTGATTGAGATGATGGTGGTAACAGTGATGGTAGTGATGGTTATAGAGGTGATTGTAGTAGTGGTGATGATCTTGGTCGTAGTGATAGTGGTGGTGGTCATAGTGGTGGTGATGGTGGTGGTGATGGTGACAGTGGTGGTGGTGGTGGTCGGGGCAAGATGGTGGTGGTGGTGGTGAGAGTTGTTTGTGGTGATGTGTGGTGGTAGT
Source organism: Eriocheir sinensis (assembly GCF_024679095.1). Classification (NCBI taxonomy): domain Eukaryota; kingdom Metazoa; phylum Arthropoda; class Malacostraca; order Decapoda; family Varunidae; genus Eriocheir; species Eriocheir sinensis. The sequence goes on from NC_066567.1 coordinate 8,960,303, forward strand.
GGTGGTGGTGGTAGCAAGGTGTTTGGTGTGCTCGTTAAAGAGGGTCGTTGAGCGGGTCGTTAGAGGCAAGAGGCGGGTTAATTAAGGCATCAGTGTGAAGCAGAAGACTCGAAGCAGTAAACCGCATGACGCACCGAGCTCAAGTCTGTTTATTTTCCCGTTTTTTTCCTCTTCTTTTTAAAAAAAATTCTTTGAGTGTATATTTTCGAACGATTCACAAACTCTCTCTCTCTCTCTCTCTCTCTCTCTCTCTCTCTCTCTCTCTCTCTCTCAAGTAACTTTCTTCCTCTATCTTCCATCTTTCTTTTCTCACAAACTCAATTTCTCACTCCCTTTGTCTTTCTTGTTTCTTTTTCTTCCTTCCACATTTGCCTTCCTCCTCCTCTTCTTCCTTTTCCTCCTTTGTAGAAGATTTGGGAGCTCTCTGTCTCTCTGTGTCTGTCTTTCATTCTTCTTTTTCTCTCCTCATTTTATCTGCTTATCTCCGTCCATTTTTCTCTCTTGTTTCAATCTTAGTGTTTTTTCTTTCTCATTCTCTCATTCTCTGTCTCAATGTCTTATTCTTTCTTTCTCTCCTACTCTGTTTATCTATGTTCTTTTATTCTCTCTGTCTCTGTTTTTGTCTGTGTTTCTATAACTGTTTCTTCTAAAAAGTCTGCATTATTTTTTTCATCTTTACAATTCGCTTTTTTCCAACTTTTTCCTTGCCTTCTTTTATTCTAACATTCCTGAAACCTCAACTGCCTGTCTGCTTGACTATACATACATTTACCCGTCTGTCTGTCTGTCCATCGTCTGTCTGTCTGTCTGGTATTCAAATCTTCTCTCTGTCTGTCTGTCTCTGTTTAATCCCATTTCTCACTTTGTCTTTCTATATGTTCATCTGTCTGTAAAGCTGCGTGTGTTAGTCTCCATCTATTCGACTGACTATTTACCTGCCTGTCTGGTTTTCTGCTTGTCTCTCTGAAATTGGTCTGTCTATCTATGTCTGTTGATCTAGCCATCGGTATGTCTGTTTCCTATCCTCCTATCCATTTCCACTCAGCTTTACACGCCTCTCTCTCTCTCTCTCTCTCTCTCTCTCTCTCTCTCTCTCTCTCTCTCTCTCTCTCTCTCTCTCTCTCTCTCTCTCTCTCTCTCTCTCTCTCTCTCTCTCTCTCTCTCTCTCTCTCTCTCTCTCTGGTCCTTTCAAGAGGTTGGGGTTCTCACTGTTATTGTTGGCGGGAGGGAAGCAGAAGGGATTATTGAGGCAACACACACGGACGAGGAAGAGGAAGAGGAGGAGGAAGAGGAGAAGGAGGAGGAAGAGGAGGTGGAGGAGGAGGAGACGGATATTAGGCCAGTCACGGATAGGAGAAGCGAGACGAGGATAAGAGAAGTGAAAAGACGTGAAAAGAAATGAAGAGAAGTGAAGAGAAGTGAAAATAAGAGAAAATAAGAGAAGAGAAATGAAAAAAAGTGAAAAGAAGTGAAAAGAAATTAAGAGAAATGAAAAAAACGAAAAGAAGTGAACAGAAGTGAACAGAAGTGAAAGGAAGTGAAAAGAAGAGAAGAAAAAGTGAAGAGAAGTTAAAAGAGGTGAAAGGAGATGAGAAGGGGAGAGGACAGCGTGGTGGAGGAGAGGTGACAGGTGAGGAGTCCAGGTGAATGCAGGTGAGAACGAGAGATGAGAGATGAAATGAGGTGGGCGGGAGCAAATGGGAATGGACCACAGAAGAAAAGAAAGAGGAAAGTGGAAAGAAAGAAGAAAAGGAAATAAAAAGGGAGACGGAAATAAAAGGAGACGGGAAGGAGAAAGAAATGGAAGGGATGGACCAGAAGAGAAAATGGAAAGTAAGAGGAAAAAAAGAAAACAGAAGAAGAAAGGATATGAACGGAAAGTGAATGGAAGGAATGGACCGGAGAAGAAGAAAAGAAAGAGGAAATAGAAGAGGAAGAAAGAGAAGGGACGGAGAGGGGAATGGAATAACGGAAAGTGAATAGAAGAAGGAGGAAGAAAAATAAAGGAAGAAAGAAAAAGAAAAGAACGGGAAGAAAATAGAAAGAAGGATTGGAAGAAAAGGAAAAAAACAAAATTAAAATAGAGAAGGCAAGAGATAGGATGACAACTAAACAGAGAGAGAGAGATGAGTTTGTACCATGGCAGAAATTAGATGTTGGAGGCGTGTAGCAAGGACAACAGCGGAAAAAAGAGGAGGAGGAGGAGGAGGAGGAGGAGGGAGGTGGTGGTGGAGGTGGTGGTGGAGTAAGTGGCGGTGGTGATGGTCGAGGTGACAGCAATTGGAGGTGAGGCAGGGTTTCATTAGGGTGTAGATAGAGGTGAACGGTGTTGGGCGTTGGGTGTAGCAGTGGCCAGAATAAAGTGTGACCCTGAAACCTAAATTAAATAAACGAAACAGAGACAAAAATACACAAAACCTCCATTACTGATATATATGGGAACACATTTATTTACTTTGCCATATTTTTAACCTAACTAATTTTCCACTCAATAGAAATAAACGGAATAAACATAGAAAAATAATACACAAAACATTCATTACTAATATATATAAGGGAACATGCTTATTTACTTTGCCATATTTTAATCTAACTAATTTTCCTTCCATAGAAATAAACAAAATAAACATAGAAAAAATAATACACAAAACATTCATTACTGATATATAAGGGAACACATGTATTTACTTTGCCATATTTTTAATCTAACTAATCTTCCACTCAATAGAAATAAACAAAATAAACATAGAAAAAATAATACACAAAAATTCCATTACTAATAAATGTTAGAGAACACAATTAAATATTTTGCCATATTTTAATCTAACCAATTTTCCACTCAATAGAAATAAACGAAATAAACTTAGAAAAAATATGACACAAAAACTCCATTACTAATAAATGTTAGGGAACACAATTATATATTTTGCCATATTTTAATCTAACTAATTTTCCACTCAATAGAAATAAACGAAATAAACTTAGTAAAAATAATACACAAAACATCCATTGCTAATATACATATATTAGGAAACACGTTTATTTATTTTCCCTTTTTGAGTCTACCGAGTTTTGCACTCTATGAAAAACGTAAAAAAAATATATATATATATATATATATATATATATATATATATATATATATATATATATATATATATATATATATATATATATATATATATATATATATCCATTAGAAAATTTTTGGGAATATATTAATTTTGCCTTAGAGATGAAGTTGCCATTTTCACTCTATCTAATTTTGCGTTTTACAGAAATATACGAAAATAAAAAAATAAAAGGTGGAAAGGTAACTCTCTCTCTCTCTCTCTCTCTCTCTCTCTCTCTCTCTCTCTCTCTCTCTCTCTCTGTCTCGCTCTCTCTCTCTCTCTCTCTCTCTCTCTCCACCCTTCAATCAATCTTCCTTAACCTCCTCCTCCTCCTCCTCCTCCTCCTCCTCCTCCTCCTTCTCCTCCTGTTCCTCCTCCTCCTTCTCCTCCTCCTCCTCCTCCTCCTCCTCCTAAATCATTTCCTTCCCTCTTCGCCCAATCTTCCTCACAGTTCCGCTTCACTAATTCCTCTTCATCCTCTTCCCCTTCCTTCTGTCATCTCCTATTTTACTTTTTTCTTCTTTGTTTTTTTTTCTTCCTCTTGTTTGTCTGCGTTTTTTTTTTTCACTCAAACGATCGATTAGCATTGGAGAAGCGTTCTCTCTCTCTCTCTCTCTCTCTCTCTCTCTCTCTCTCTCTCTCTCTCTCTCTCTCTCTCTCTCTCTCTCTCTCTCTCTCTCTCTCTCTCTCTCTCTCTCTCTCTCCAAAGTTTCAGTGTTAGCAGCGAATTTTTCTCTCCTCCAACGACTGCATTTATTTTGTCCTCCTCCTCCTCCTTCTCCTCCTCCTCCTCTTCCTCCTCTCGTGATTCTCCTCCTCCTTCATCTCCTTCTTCTCTAGGATTTATAACGTTTCTCCTCCTCCTCCTCCTCCTCCTCCTGCTAGTCCATGTTTCCTCCTCCTCCTCCTCCTTCTCAGACGAAGAAAATTTGTTGCATTAAAATAGTAAAATTATTCCAACTGTTCACTTTTCTTTCTTATTCTTTCTCTTACTTTCTTATTTTCTTTTCTCTGTAACGTTTGTCAGAGTCTCGCGGGTAAAAAATTAAGAAATTCGCTTTTACAGACTTTACATTTTTCTCCTTCCTTTTAAAAGTTTCATTCCTTTATTTGGGGTGAGAGAAAAAAAAAAGTATTAGTCTGTCTTTATATTTCTTTCATTCTTTTTTTTATTTGTCATTATTTCCCATCTCTAATTCCAGTCTTCATTATTTTCTTTTTTTTTCTTCTTAAGTGCAATTTATTCTTCGGGGTGAAAGAAAGGAAAAAAATAACCTTACTTTTATTTCCTTGACATTTCTTCCTTTTTTATCTCTCTATAATTGTTCTTTATTTTCTTATTCCAGTTTTTACCACTTATTTTCATTCTTTTCAGTTTACTTATTTTCTACCGAGTTAAAGAAAATAATAAACATAATCTTACTTCATATTTCTTTCACATTTCTTTCTTTTTGTCTCTCTAGAATTGTTTTTTGATCTCTCTATTCCACCTTTTATCAGTTTTTCCATTGTTTCCAAAGTGTGATTCCTTCTTTTTGTGGATGAATGAAAACTTTAAAATCTTACTTCTTCTTATCTTTCTTAGTCGTTTTTTGTCTCTATCATTCTCTTTTATCTCTAACTTTCGTCTTTTTCTCATTTTTCTTATCTTTTTAAATTAATTTCTTGCTATGGATAAAATGAAACAAGGATGAATGAAAACTTTAAAATCTTACTTCTTTCGTAATCTTTTTTTGTCTCTTTCATTCTTCTTCATCTCTAATATTCGTCTTTTTCTCATTTTTCTTATCTTTTTAAATCAATTTCTTGCTATGGATAAAATGAAACAAAAACGTTGACCTTATTTTTTATCTTTTATCCTTTTTTGTTATCGTTATCATTTGTCTTTTTCACATCTAACTTTTTCTTCTTTATTTTTTATTATCTTTATTTTTTTATTGTTTTCTTTATTTTGTTTATTTTTATTGTCATATTTTTTTTTTTACTATCTTTATTATTCGTCATTTTTTCACATCTAACTTCTTTCTTTCTCTTTCCTTATCTTTATCATCAGTAGTTCTCTTATCTACCTTTTTCCTCCCCTTATTTTTGTTATTTTTATTATTTCCTTTTTTTCTCATTTTTCTCAATCCTTTTCCACGTAACTTCCTTCCTACGTATGAAAGAAAAACAAAACTTTCTTATTTTTCTCTCTCTCTTTTCTCTCTTTGTAACTTTCCACATCTTCCATGAATAGAGAGCAGGGAAAATATCACACTAACATGATTTCTTCCTCCCTTCCTTTTTTCCTTTCTTTCTTTCTTTCTTTCTTTCTTTCTCTTATTCTTTCTTTCTTACTTTCATTTTTTCTCTTTCTTTCTTTCTCTTTCTCCCCTTCTTCCATCCTTCATTCACTCATTCCTTTCTTTATTTCGTTCTTTCTTTCTTTCTTTCTCTCATTTTTTCTTACTTCCATTTTTTCTCTTTCTTTCTTTCTCTTTCTTCCCTCCTTCCTTCCTTCCTTCCTTAATTCAATCCTTCCTTCCTCCCTCCCTCCTTACTTCTTTCTTTCCTTCCTTCCTTCCTTAATTCAATCCTTCCTTCCTCCCTCCCTCCTTACTTCTTTCCTTCCTTCCTTCCTTCCTTCCTTCCTGCCTTCCTTCCAGCGTCACAGTCTTTGAAAATAAAAGTTGGAGTGACAGGTTGCAAACTTTTTATCACATTACTTTTTTTTATTAGAAACGAGCAAAAACTCTTTCCTTTTTCTCTTTTTTTTTCATTCACGTTCAGAAATGGATTAAAATTGAGGAAAACTGATTATTATTATTTTTGCTATTATTACTATTATGTTATTCTTGAGACCTTTGCTCGTGTTATCATTGTTATTATTATTATTATTATTGTTATTATTATCTTTCTCTATGTATTCCTTTTTACTATTATTTCCTATTATTAAAACTTATTCTTCACTTGTCTTCCTTCTTCCCCTTTTTCTTCCTTCTTCCTCTCTCCTCCCACTTTCTCTCTTTCCCATAAATTTCCACTTTTTCTATAATCTTTTATTTATCTATTTATTTTATTTACCAACATGATCTTTCCTCTCTCCTCCTCTTTGTCCCTCTCCCTTTCCTTCCCTCTCTGTTCCCTTTCCTTCCCTCTCTCTTCCCTTTCCTTCCTTCTCTCTTCCATTTCCTTTCCTCCTTCTCTACAAATAATATCTTTTCTCACTCCTTCTCCTTGTCACACTCTCTTTCCTTCCCTCTCCCTCTCCTTCCCTCCTTCTCTCTTCCCTCCTCTCCCTTTTATCCCATCCATCCTCTTATTCTCCTTCTCCTTATCCCTATCACTTTCCTTTCTCTCCTTCCCTCTCCTATCTCTCTCTCCCTTCCTATGTCCTTCCCTATATGCCTCTCTCTCTCCTTTCATTCCTCCCTCCCTCTCTCCCTTCCCTCTCCTATCTATCTCTCCCTATATGCCTCCCTCTCTCCTTCCATTCCTCCCTCCCTCTCTCCTTTCCCTCTCCTATCTATCTCTCCCCATGTCCTACCCTGTATGCCTCCCTCTCTCCTTCCATTCCTCCCTCTACCTCTCTCTCTCTCTCTTTCAGTTCCCCCCCCTCTCTCCCTCCCTCCCCCTGGTCACGCTCGCAAACACCCTCGGGGGAACAGAGTGCTATAAAGTGCTATTGATCTGCTATTGACACACGCTTTAGGTTACATTAAGGGGGGGAAGGGGCGCGTGGGGGCGTCTCCTCTCTCCCTCCTTTCTCTCTTTCTCCCTCTCTCATCGTCTCCAGTGTGTGTCAAGAGTATATAAAGGAGAAAGTTTACTCTTCTTCTCTTCTTCCTCCTCTTTTTATCCCCCCTCCTCCTCCTCCTCCTCCTCCTAATCTTATATGGTAATTCGATGTAGCTCTCGTCTCCCGTTTTCTTTCTCGTCTTATCACCCAAACTTTAGTAATTATTTCCGGTTGACCCGCCCTCTCTTCCTCCTCCTCCTCCTCCTCCGTTTCCTCCGTTTTTATCTTCCTCCCCCTCCTCCTAATCCTCCTCCTTTTCGCTTTCTATCACTTCTTGGTTGTATTATTATTTCCTCCATATTCACTTTACTCTTCTCTAAATCATTCTTCTTTTTCCCATTTATATTTTTTCTCCTCTCTTCTTCTCCTCCTCCTATCTCTTCTTCTTTTACTCTCTACTCCTTCAGCTTCCCTTTCTTCATCTCATCTCCCTTCCCTTCCATCCCCTTCTCTCTTTTCCTTTATCTCCCCTCCTCTCTCCCATTCCATTCCCTCCCTCTCCCCTCTCCTCTCTCCCCTCTCTTTAACCCCTTCTTCCTCCCCTTCCTCCTCTCCCCTTCACTCCTTCGCACAGCTTGGTTCTCACGATCTCCGGTTCTTTACACGTTCCGTACCTGTTCCACTCCAAAACTGTCCTTATTACAGGTGATTTGGGTGCAGGTTATGGTAACTCTCTCTCTCTCTCTCTCTCTCTCTCTCTCTCTCTCTCTCTCTCTCTCTCTCTCTCTCTCTCTCTCTCTCTCTCTCTCTCCAATGCTGTTATGTTTTTTTTTTTATCTTATTATCGGATTCTTAAGATCAGGTGTTTCTTATTGTGTCTGTCTGTCTGTCCGTCTGTTTGTCTGTGTCTGTTTTTGAGGAGAAGGAGGAGGTAGAGAGGAGGGAAAGAAAATGAAAGAAAAGAGGAGATACCAGGCCAGGGAGAAGGGAGAAAGAGAGGGAGGGTAAAAAAGGAGAAGGGGTAGAAAGGGTGGAAGGGAGAATGGAAGAGAATCAAGCTTTTTTTTCTCTCCATCGCCAACTTCTTAACTGCCTCGTTTCTTTGTTAAGTGATTTTCTAACTACTGGTGCAACGAAGGGAGAGATTTCACGGCCTAAAGTTATATAGACATAATTCTTTTTTAATAGTCTCCCCTTAAACCTCATTACCCTTTTCTCTCCTCCTCTTCTTCCTCTTTCTCTGCCTCCTCTCCTCTCTCTACCTATCTATATATCTATCTTTCTATCTTTCTATTCTTTCTATCTATTCTTTCTATATCTTCTATCTATATCTTTCTATCTATATCTTTCTATCTTTTTATCTTTCTATCTTTCTATTCTTTCTATCTTTCCTTTTTTTTTCTTTCTTTTGTAGTTCTTTTTAACAGTCTTCCCTTAAACCTGATTACCCTTTTCTCTCCTCCTCCTCCTCCTCCTCCTCTTCTCTCTCCTCTCTCTCTCTACCTTTATATTTATCTACCTATCCATCTTTCCTTTTCTTTCTTTTCTAACACATTTCACTCCATCTGTTGTTGTTGTATTTTATCCTTCCTGTATTTTTTTATCTCTTCTTTCAACTTGTATTCCATCTATTCCATTTTATCCTATCCTATCATCCCTTTCTTTTTCCTTTCTTCTCACTTGCTTCATCTATATTATTCTCCTCTCTCTCTCTCTCTCTCTCTCTCTCTCTCTCTCTCTCTCTCTCTCTCTCTCTCTCTCTCTCTCTCTCTCTCTCTCTCTCTCTCTCTCTCTCTCTCTCTCTCTCTCTCTCTCTCTCTCTCTCTTTTCCCCTTCTTTAGCGTCGCTGTTTCTCTTCTATCGAGTTTGTCTTCCACCTATTTCATTTTTCTTCCATTAATAATCCTCTGTTTCCTTCCTTTCCTCTCATTTCTCTCCCTTTTTTTCATATTCCTTATCTCCCCTTCCCTTTCTTTCCCTGCCATTCACTCCCTTTTGCTTTCCTATCCTTCCCTTACCTTCCATTATTTTTTCTCTTCCCCTTCCTTTCCCTTCCTTTCTCTTCCTTTTTTTTTCATATTCCTTCCCTTCCCTTCCCTTTCTCTCCCTTTCCTTCACTCCCCTTCCCTTTCTTTTCATTCCCATACCTTCCATTCTTTTTCTTTCTCTTCCCTTTCCTCTCCTTCATTTCCCTTCTTTTCCTTTCCCTTCCCTTCCTTCCTTCACTCGTTCCTCTACCCTAACTTTATCATCTCCCTTTCATCCTCTAGTTCGCCTCTATCTCTTCCTCCTCCTCATCATCATCATCTTCCTTCTCCTCCTCCTCCTCCTCCTCCTCCTCCTCCTCCTCCTCCTCCTCCTCCTCCTCCTCCTTCGTCTCGGCATTCTATTAAATCAGTTTAAGGAGTCATTACCTTCGCAATTAAGGCTCGTCCCTACCGCCTCCCTCATCCCCTTCCCTCCTTCCGCCATCTCTTCCACATTCTTCTACTTCTTCCTTCGCTCTCTGCCTTTTCTTTCCTTCTATTTTATCTGTCTCTCCTTTCCTTCTTTTCTATTATTTCTGTCTCCCTATTGTTCGTTCCATCCATTCCTCATTTTATCTTACATTTCTTTCTTTTCCTTTTATTTTTTCCTTTCCCTTTCCTTTCCTCTCCTTTCTTTTCCCTTCCTTTCATTTAAATTCCCTTTGTTTCCCTTCCCTTCCCCTCCCTTCCCTTTCTTCCCTTCCATTCCCTTCCCTTCTCTCTCCTACCCTTTCTTTCCCTTCCTTTCCTTTCCTTTCCATTCCCTTTCCTTCTCTTCCCTACCCTTTCCTCCCTTTCCTTTCCCTTCCTTTCCCTTCCCTACCAGTCTTTTCCATTCCCTTTCCTTCTCTTCCCTACCCTTCCCTTCCCTTGCCTTCCATTTCCTTTCCCTTCCTTCCTTCCCTTCATCTTAACCTCCCTTACTCCCAACCTTCACCCCTCCCTTTCCCTTCCCTTCCTCCCCAACGAGCCCACTCTTTATTCACGTACTCAGACAAGAAAAACAGGTATTCAATTATTAACAAGGGAACCAAGTGTCTCAGTCGTCTCTGCCCGTAAAAGAAGTCCAATAGTCAAGTGTTAATGGAGAGAACATGTAGCTACGCGCGAGGAGATGGCAGGTATTGAAGATTAAATTGGACAGGTAGAAAGAAGACAGGTAGCGAGGAGCGTGTATCTCGAAGGTATTACGTAGTGTGAAAGGGAAAGGATTAGCGAAGGTGTTTTAAAGGGGATGAGAAGAGAAGGTGAGAAGGTGTCTGTGTGTCTACCTGTGTGTATGTTAATTGGAGGTGTTCTGTTCCTAAGGTGTTTTAATCTCAGAGGGCGTGAATCAAGGTGTGGCGTTTGAAAGGGAGTCATACAGGTACGTTGATTATAGGGATGAACGGAGAGACAGGTAGATAGATAGATAGGTAGAGAGATAAATAGAAATTGACCTCCTCCGGAAATTGACCTCTCTTTCGGCCACCTCTTTGGATTATTTTTTGGAGCAGCGAGTAGCGGGCTTTTTACTATTATTGTTTCCTTTTTTTGTGCCCTTGAGCTGTCTCCTTTGTTGTAAAAAAAAAGGTAGTAGTAGTAGTAGTAGTAATAGCTTTTGGTCTTGTAGTATAAGTGATATCAGTAACATCATAATCACCATCATCATCATCATTAGTATCATCATCACCATTAAAGTCTTGGAAAATCATCATAACCACCATCATCATCATTACTAATCATTATCATCATCATAATTACTCTTATTACCAACATTATCACGGTTGTAAAAGGACGTCGACTCTGCCTTGTAAAATATTCCCCGGGTCATATTAACACCGACTCCTTCCTTTCTTTTTTTTCTTCCCCTTCCTCGCCACCACCCTCCCCTTCTACCCCCCCCCTCCCCCCCACCCTCACCCCCCTGCCATTATCGTCACGAGGAGGGCCACAAACTCTATTACATTCTTTCTTCGTCACCTTCATTATTTTTTCACCCCTTGTCTCACTCGCCTGCTTCTCCTTCTTCATTCTTCCTCCTTCCTTCTTCTCCTTTCTTTCTTCTACCTCCTCCTCCTTCCTTCTCATTACTCTTCTATTCTTCTTCTATTTCCCTCCTACCGCTTCCCTTCCCTATCTTCACCTTCCCCTCTTCGCCCTTCCATCCCCTCCTTCTTCTCCTCACCCTTTCCTTCTTTTTTCCTTCTTCCTTCTTCTCCTTTCTTTCTTCTACCTCCTCCTCCTTCCTTCTCATTACTCTTCTATTCTTCTTCTATTCCCCTCCTACCGCTTCCCTTCCCTATCTTCACCTTCCCCTCTTCGCCCTTCCATCCCCGTCTTCAACCTCCCTTCTTCTCCTCACCCTTTCCTTCTTTTTTCCTTCTTCCTTCTTCTCCTTTCTTTCTTTTACCTCTTCCTCCTTCCTTCTCATTACTCTTCTATTCCTCTTATATTCCCCTCCAACCGCTTCCCTTCCCTATCTTCACCCTCCCCTCTTCGCCCTTCCATCCCCGTCTTCAACCTCCCTTCTCCTCACCCTTCCCTTCCACTCTTCACCCTTTCTTCCCCTCCTCAATCTCCCCTCCCCCTTCTTGAACTCCCCTCCACATCTTGACACTCCTCCTGCTCCACTCTTCGATCCTCCCCGCGTAATTAAGCTGTCGGAAATACGTACACACTCACGATGAGGTATTTTCTTTAGTGCCGTCAGAGGCCACTCCATCACACGCCTGTCAGTTTCTTTGGTGTTTCTTTTACGAGTTTTCTTTTGTGTTACTGATGGAAGAGTGAGGAGGAAGAGGCACCACTACTAGTAATAATATTGTATTGTAGTGTATGCTTTATTTTCTACACCTTTTAGCTATGCTCCTGTTTCTTTGGGGGGGTTTTCACGTGAGTTTCTCCTTTAATTTTTACTGATCAAAGAGTGAGGGGGGGACAGGCACTGCAATCACACTAACCACTACCACTGCAACCACTACCACTGCAACCACTACCACTACAACCACTACCACCATCACTGCAGCCACTCCCACTGCAACTACCATCATTACCAACGCTGACAACACCTAAAAGAAATATTGTCAGAGGAAAACATTGAAAAGAAAAAAGTGCAAATTATAAAATGAGTAATATTGAGAAAAAGGAGAAGAAAACAAAGGAAAAATTACACTAGGATATATAAAAACATGAAAAGAATGTTTAAAGAAAATTTGCAAGTTATTGAGAAACAGAAAAGAAAACAAAGACAAATTTAAAAAGTGCAATAAAAATATCAAAGGAAAGTATTTATAGGAAGAAAGAATCATAGAGAAAATGGATTAAGCTGATCAAAACAAGTCGTATATTGAAGAGAAGTAAAGAAAACAAATGAAAAAATAGAATCATCAAAAATACATGAAAGGGAGGTATTTAAAGGGAGAGCAAGAGAAAATAGATGATGAAAAGAGAAATACTGAAGAAAACGAAATAAAACAAGGAAAAAAAAGAAGAACGCTAAAAATACATGAAAGGGAAGTATTTGCAGGAGGGAGAAGAGCAAGAGAAAATAAAAGATGATAAAAGGAGAAAAATTGAAGAAAACGAAATTAAACAAAGAATAAAAGGAAGAACACTAAAAATACATGAAAGGGAAGTATTTATAGGAGGGAGAAGAGCAACAAAAAATACATGATAAAAAGAGAAATACTAAAGAAAATAAAGGAAAAAAGGAGGAATGCCAAAAATACATGATAGGAAAGAGAAAGATAAAGGAAGGAGCCAAAACATAGACGCGATAAAAACACCAATATCAGCGAAGGGAAGAAAGGAAGGGAAAACAAAAAAAGGAAAATAAAAAGGATGAAAGGGAAAATCTAAAAGTGAGGCAATAAAGGGAGACTGGAGGAAAATATTTTACTCCGGGAGGAAAATTTGCCTCCATTCCTCCACCGGTTGGCTAAGCTTGATAGGAAACGTAAACACAGAGAGAGAAAGAAAGGAATGGAACGGAAAGTGAATGAAAGAAAGAGGAAGAGAAAATAGGAGATAAAGGAAGGAATGGAAAGAAAAGTGAAGGAAAAGGAAGATAAAAATTGGAATAAGGAAAGAAAAGGGAAATTAAAATAGAAAGAACAAGGAATAAGATAAGCATTAGAGAATGGAACGGAAAGTGAATGAAAGAAGAGGAAGAAAATAGGAGATAAAGGAAGGAATGGAAAGAAAAGAGAAGGAAAAGAAAGATAAAAATTGGAATAAGGAAAGAAAAGGGAAATTAAAATAGAAAGAACAAGGAATAAGATAAGCATTAGAGAGAGAGAAAAATAATAATAATGAGAGAAAAGAGAAAGGAAGGTGAGACGGAAATGTGAATGGAAAAAAGAGGAAGAGAAAATAGAAGAGGAAGGAAGAAAATAAAAGAAATGAAAGATAAATAATGGAAGAGAAGGAAAAAAAAGGAAATTAAAATAGAGAGAATAAGGAATATGATGAGCATTAGAGAGAGAGAAAGCAGGGCAGGCAGGTGAGGCATTAGAAGAAAAATTGCACAAGAAAGTGGATGGATTTGCCGGAACGAAAGTAGAAAATTTATTATTCAGTTTGAGCCGAAAAAGTCTTGTCGAGAAATAGGAAGAGATAAATACGAACATACGAACACACACACCAAAACAGAGAGAGAGAGAGAGAGAGAGAGAGAGAGAGAGAGTATAAACAAGTAAATAAGTGTAAACAAGTAAAAACAATCAAAATAAACATAATAATCAAGAAAACAAGTGCAAAAAAAATCAAAATGGATCCTTCCCCTGAGAGAGAGAGAAAATTGCTAACATGCTTCTCTCCATCATTTGCAAATTCCTCCATTTACGTCTCCTTTACATTTCATATACCCCACTTTTCTCCTCCTCCTCCTCCTCCTCCTCCTCCTCCTTCTCCTCCTCCTCTTCCTTCTCTGCATCTCATCAGCTTCAGGAAACAGCTAGACACGAGTAAAATCTCTCTCTCTCTCTCTCTCTCTCTCTCTCTCTCTCTCTCTCTCTCTCTAATGCTCATCTTATTCCTTGTTCTCTATATTTTAATTTCCCTTTTCTTTCTCTATTCCAGTTTTTATCTTCCTTTTCCTTCTCTTTTCTTTCCATTCCTTCCTTTATCTTCTATTTTCTCTTCTTTCTTCCATTCACTTTCCGTTCCATTCCTTTCTTCCACTTTTCTCTCATTATTATTATTCTCTCTCTCTCTCTCTCTCTCTCTCTCTCTCTCTCTCTCTCTCTCTCTCTCTCTCTCTCTCTCTCTCTCTCTCTCTCTCTCTCAATTTCTATCTATTTTTCTCCTTTTATCCTTCATTTCCATCTATTTTCTCATCATTCTCATTCATTCTTATCCTTCACTCATCACCACCATCACCACCACCACTATCACCACCATCGCCACCATCACCACCACCACCACCATCGCCCTGCATAACAGCATTTCGTGAACCTTTAAACTTCGCGTCAAACTTGGATGAGGTTTTGGCAGATTATAAGTGGCGCCTTTTGAGGGGCTGTCGCGGTACTGGGAGCCTCCTCCATCACCGGGGCGCGCGACTTACGGAGCGAGAGAAAAGAAGGAAGGAAAGGAAAAAAGTTACCGCTGGAAAAAGATATCCTTGAAAAATGCTCCTTTGAGTTTTTCGTATACCCCGGTTGCCTCTTTTTTTTCCCTTTTTTTCTCTTGCATCCTTCTTTTTGTTACCTCTTCCTTCTTCGCTTTCTTCATCTTTCTTTCTCTTCTTCAGATATCCTTGAAAAATGCTCCTTTGAGTTTTTCGTATACCCCGGTTGCCTCTTTTTTTTCCCTTTTTTTTTCTCTTGCATCCTTCTTTTGGTTACCTTTTCCTTCTTCGCTTTCTTCATCTTTCTTTCTCTTCTTCAGATATCCTTGAAAAATGCTCCTTTGGGTTTTAGTATGAGCTGGTTGCCTCTTCTTTTTTCCCCTTTTCCTTCTCTATTCTTCTTTTTTTCTACCTATTCCTTCTTCTTCCTTCTTCGCTTTCTTTCTCCTTCCTTCCTCTCTTCTTCAGATATCCTTGAAAAATGCTCCTTTGGGTTTTAGCATGAGCTGGTTGCCTCTTCTTTTTTCCCTTTTTCCTTCTCTATTATTCATTTTTTCTACCTATTCCTTCTTCGCTTTCTTTCTCCTTCCTTCTTCTCTTCTTCAGATATCCTTAAAAACGGCTCCTTTGGGTTTTAGTATGACCTGGTTGCCTCTTCTTTTTCCCTTTTTCCTTCTCTATTCTTCTTTTTTTCTACCTCTTCCTTCTTCTTCCTTGTTCGTTTTCTTCCTTCTTCCTTCTTGTCTTCTTCAGTTATCCTTAAAAAATACTCCTTTGGGTTTTCGAATGCCCCGGTTGCCTCTTCTTTTTCCCTTTTTCCTCCTGTATCCTTCTTTTTTCTACCTGTTCCATCTTCGCTTTCTTCCTCCTTCCTTCTCCTCTTTTTCAGATATCCTTGAAAAATGCTCCTTTGGGTTTTAGTATGAGCTGGGTGCCTCTTTTTTTTCCCTTTTTCCTCCTGCATTATTTTTTTTCCTATCTCTTCCTTCTTCTTCCTTTTTCGATTTCCTATTCCTTCTTTCTTCTTTTCTACAGATATCCTTGAAAAATGCGCCTCTGCCTCGCTCATGCGTTGGTTTCCTCTTCCTTTCTTTCTTTTTCTTTCCTTCTGCATCTTCTTTTATTCTACCTCTTCCTTCTTCTTCCCCTTTTATCTTCGTCCTTTCTACTCCTTTTCCTTTTCTTCCTCCTTCTCCTCTACATATATCGATGGAAATTGCACCTTTGCTTCTCGTATTCCCTGGTACCTCTTCTTTTTTCCTTCTTTTTCCTTCGTCCTTCTTTTTCTTAATCTTCCTTCTTCCTTCTTCTTCCATTTTTTTATTTCTTCTCTTCTTCCTTTTCCCTCTTCCGTTCCCTTCCTCCCTTCTCCTTTTTTTTTCCTTTTTCCTACTTTTTTTCTTCTAAGTTTTCCTTCCCTTCCTCCTTCCTTCTCTTTTTCTTCTTTCTTCTTCCATTCATTTTTTTTATATTTCTTCTCTTCTTTCTTCTCCCTCCTCCGTTCCCTTTCTCCCTTCTCTTTTTTTCATTTTTCCTACTTTTTTCTTCTTCGTCTTCCTTCCCTTCCTCCTTCTTCTTCTTTTTCCTGTTACTTTTACTCCCCTTCCCTTCTCCTCCTCCTCCTTCCTTCTGTTCCTTCTTCTTCTTTCTTCTTTAATTCCTTCTTCTTTTATTATAACTTTGCATACCTTCTTGTGGCATTAGAAAAAGATTTGTTTGAATAACGTTCCTCCATTCTTTTATGCACGCTTTCCCTCCTATCCTTTTCCTTCTTCTTTTATTCTTTTTTTTCCTTTTCCTTCTCTTCTTTCTTCCTCTTCCTCCTCCGTTCTCTTCTTTCGTCCTCTTCCGCTTCTCTTCCTCTTGAAAAAATATTCCTCCTCCTCCTTTTTCCTTCCTTTTTCCTTCCTTCTTATGCCTCTTCCTTCTCTTCTTTTTTTCTTCCTCCTTCTATCCCTTCTTCCTCCTCTTTCTTTTCTTCTACAGTCGTGTCTTCCTCTTTATTCTTCTCCCTCTTCCCTTCTCTTTCTCCTTCCTCTTCCTCCTTCTTTGGGGCATTAAAAAAAAGATATGCTTGAAAAATATTAATCGCCCTTCGTATGACCGGGTTTACCTATTCCTTCTCTTCCGTTCTTCTCCTCCCATCCTTCTTCCTCTTCCTTCTATTCCTCCTCCTCCTTCTCTTCTACCTTCGTGCTGGTATCAAAAAAAATTGCTTGAAAAATGTTCCTCACTTTTTGTATGACCCGGTTTGCATCCTCCTCCTTTTTCCTTCTTCTTTACTTCACGTTCGTTTTCCTTCCTCTCCTTCTTCTCTTCCTCTTCATCCGACTTCCCTTCTTCCTGTTCCCTGTTCCTCTTCCTTCTTCGCCTCCTCTTCTTTCTACAGCAGCGCCTTTCTTCGTTTCTCCTTCCCAATGCTCCTCCTCCTCTTCCTCTTCTTCCGACTTCCCTTCTCACTCTTCCCCTTCCTCTTCCTTCTTCATTTTCTCTTCTTCTTCTACAGCAGTGTCTTTCTTCTTTTCTCCTTCCCATTACTCCTCCTCCTTCTCCTCTTCCTCCAACTTCCATTTTTCCTCTTCGTCTTCCTTCTCTTCTTCCTCCTCTTCTTCCTCCGACTTCTCCATGTACCCCTTCCTCTTCCTTCTTCACCTTCTCTTTTTCTACAGCATTGCCGTCATTCTTTTCTCCTCTCCAATCCTCCTCCTCCTCCTCCTCCTCTTCCTCTTCCTCCGACTTCCATTTTTCCTCTTCCTCTTCCTTCTCCTCTTCCTCCTCTTCTTCCTTCGACTTCATTTCTTCTTCTTCCCCTTCCTCCTCCTTCTTCACCTTCCCCTCCTCTTCTACAGCAGTGCCATTCTTCTTTTCTCCTTCCCATTCCTCCTCCTCCTCCTCCTCCTCCTCTTCCTCTTCCTCCGACTTCCATTTTTCCTCTTCTTCCTTCTCTTCTTCCTCCTCCTCCTCCTCCTCTTCTACAGCAGTGTCTTCCTTTCTTGCGTAAGTTTTTAAGAGGGAAGCGTGTTAGAATAGGTGGTAATTTTCTTAGGTTTTTTTGTGTGTGTGCGTGTGTGCGTATTCCCGAAAGTAATTTAAGTGGAACGGAACCTTTTCCTGTTTTCTTTTTAGTCTACGCAAAGAAAGAAAATGTGTGGATATGATAAGACTTTAATATTTTCTTTTTGTCAGAATAAGAAATGGTAGAAAATGAGATGAGCTTCCGAGCCTGTCCCTGCTACATCATTCTTTCTTTCTTTTAAATTCTATCATCGTTTTAATCTTTCCTTTCTTCTGTTCTTCTATTCCCTCTACGTCAATAATATTCCTTCTATTTCTCCTCTCATTATCATATATCCTAATTCTACCCTATCCTGTTTTTACTCTACTTCTTCAACTTCTACTTTATCCACTTTATCCTACTTCAAATCTATCCTTCTTTTCCTTTATTTCTACTTCTAATTTAACCTCTACTTCTACGCCATCCCTTTTTCTTCTATTCTACTCTTTGTTCTTCTTCTTTATCCTAATTCTATTCCTTCAAGTCTTTCATTTCTTCTACTTTCCTTTTTTTTCCTCTTTTACTAATGAATGCAACTCTTCCTCTCTTCCTCCTTTCATCTCCTCTCCTCCTCCTCCTCCTCCTCCTCTTCATCTTGCCCTTTCTCTCTCTCTCTCTCTCTCTCTCTCTCTTCTCTCTCTCTCTCTCTCTCTCTCTCTCTCTCTCTCTCTCTCTCTCTCTCTCTCTCTCTCTCTCTCTCTCTCTCTCTCTCTCTCTCTCTCTCTCTCTCTCTCTCTCTCTCTCGCCTTCTTTTCTTCTACTACTTCTTTTCCCCTACTCCTCTTCCATCCTCTTGTCGTATCCTATCTATTGCAATTACCTTACTCTCTCTTCTGTCTCCTCTCTTCCTCCTCCTATGCCATTCCCCTCTTCTCCTCTTCTTTTTTCCTCCTTTTATCCTACTCTTCCTTCCTCCTGTCGTTTCCCATCCACTTCTCTTTCTCTTTCTGTCTCCTCTCCTCTCTCCTTCCTCTTCACCCTCTCTTCTTCTTTCTCTTCTCCCTTTCTCCTCTTCCTTCCTCTTGTCATTTCCCATCCATTTCATTTACCGTACTCCTCCTCCTCCTCCTCCTCCTCCTCCTCTCTATTCCCAAAAATCCGTAACTGCACTGGACATTTTCTTTATGGTTAAGTTCGCTAAAAATTGAATTCGGCGACAGTGAATTTTTCCGGCCCTTCGTTGTACTGGTAGATATTACGCCCTTTTTTTTTACGTTATAGAGAGTTCGCGCAATAGCTTGTGTTCATAAATATCGTACGTATCTATTAGGCGGTGCAGTGTATTCGGTGTGTCTTATAAATTCGCGCGGGTTTCGTAAAATTGCGTGCGTTCGTTATGGCGAGTGAGAAGGAGAATGGGAGAACGTTGCCAATTTTTATTATTTTATTAGAATTTTGTTGTTTTTATCATTTATTGTATTATTTAAGTATTTATTCTATTTTGTTTTATTATTTTTCTTTTTGTGTGTCATTTGTTTCGTCTACGATTCTAACTCTTTATCTTTTTTACTTGTCTTTATTTATTTATTTATCTATTTTATTATTCATCTTTATTCTCTAATTCATTTATTTTATGGGTCGAACTTTTCATCCATTTTTATCATTTTTTTTTCTCATCATTTATCTATTTTATGATTCTAACGTTTCATTCATTTATGTATATGTATGTTTATATTTACATGTTTATCATTTTCATTATATTCCTCATCGTTATCATATTATTCCTCATCCTTATATTCCTCCCCTTCATAATACTCATATAGTTCCTCGGCGTCAATCTCATCAACGTCATCATCATCCATGCAAAATAAAATACCAACGTTTCCATTTTCAATCTCTATTCATCCTCATTGTTTTCTTTCTCATTATATTCCTCCTCGTCATTATCCATCCATTTCAGTCCCTCGCACCAATCTCATCAACATCATTATCGTCCATGCAAAATAAAATTACCAACGTTTGCATTTTCAATCTCTATTCATCCTCATTGTTTTCTTTCTCATTATATTCCTCCTCGTCATTATCCATCCATTTCAGTCCCTCGCACCAATCTCATCAACATCATTATCGTCCATGCAAAAGAAAATTACCAACGTTTGCATTTTCAATCTCTATTCATCCTCATTGTTTTCCTTCTCATTATATTCCTCCTCGTCATTATATTCCTAAAGTCCCTTGCGTACACCTCACCATCATCATCGTCCATGCAAAATAAAATTACCAACGTTTGCATTTTCAATCTTGCGAATTCTTTTACGCTTTCCAGTTTTCTTTCCGCCGTTCTCCTACACGCGGCGTTTCCAGGTCGGCGATATTACCTGAGCCACATTTTCTTCCGTAGGATTCGCGTCTTGAGGCTGAGGCGAAGGAAAATTGGGACGCGTTTAAATAATCTAGTTTTTCGGAGGGTCGCTTTTAATATGACTTGAAATTATGCTTGGCAGATAAAAGAAATGGGTATAGAAGGAAGGTATTTGGCAGGTGAGAAGGAAGGTTAAATAAAGATAAAAGAAAACAAGTGGAAAAGTGTGAAAAGTATGAAATAAGAAGTAAATGATGGTATTAAAAAACAGATAAATGAAAAGGTACGAAGGAAATATTAGGTATGGCAAAAGGGATGAAGGAAAAGTATGAAAAAGTATGAAAAAAGTAGTGAAGGAAGGTGTTAGGCAGGTGAGAAGGAAAGTGATACAATAGATAAATAAAAAAGGTATGAAGGAAAATAAAAGGTTTGACAAAAGGGATGACGGGAAAACAAAAGTGCAAAAAGTATGAAATAAGAAGTGAAGGATGGTATTAAAAAAAAAAAAAGATAAATGAAAAACAGGTTTGAAGGGAAATTAGGTATGACAAAAGGTAAGAAGGAAATAAGTATGAAAATGGATGACAATAGAAATGATGGATGGTATTAGGTAAGTGTTGTTAAGAAAAGGAAAAAAGAGGGATAAGAAGAGGGGTAGATAGGAAGAAATAAAAGTAGGACAAAAAGGGATGAAGTAAAAAAAAAAGTGAAAGAGCATGAAAAGTATGAAAAAGTATGAAACAAGTCTGAAAAAGCATGAAAAAAGTATGAAATAGTCTCAAAAAGTCTGAAAAAATGTGAAAAAAGTATGAAAAACTCCGAAAAGAGCATGAATAAGTATGAAAAGTATGGAAAATATGGAAAAGTATGAAAAAAGTATGAAAGATGTATGAGAAAAGTATGAAAAAGTATGAAAAGTATGAAAAAGTATGAAAAAAGTATGAAAAAGTATGAAAAAAGTATGAAAAGTATGAAAAAGTATGAAAAAAGTATGAAAAGTATGAAAAAGTATGAAAAGTATGAAAAAAATATGAAAGTGTAAAATGAAGTAGGAAAAAGCATGAAAAGGAATAGGAAAAGAAGGAACAGGGAACAGCGACTAGCCGGCTTTTTTTTTCTACACTCTTTTTGTTGCCCTTGAGCTGTCTCCTTTGTTGTAAAATTAAAAATAAAAAGTAGTGGTGATGTAAATGCTTTTGTTATTCTTTTAGTGGTAATTCTCATATCCTCAGTTATCATTTCTTCCCATGCATTAGTTTCAAATTAGGAAGGACGAGAGAAAACCATTTGCAGGAACGAAATGCAATTCTTTCCAAATTTCTCTTTTTTCTGTGTGTGTGTGTGTGGGTGGGTGGGTGGGTGTGGGTGTGTGGGTGGGTGTGGGTGTGTGTGTGTAAACAGAGAATGCAGTTTCTATTCAATTTCCCATTTTCTATTCTCTTCAAGCACCGAGGGGGAGCTTATGCAATTTGTGAGCCAGTAAGGAAATCAGGGAGGAGGAGGAGGAGGAGGAGGAGGAGGAGGAAGCTAAAACAGAAGTAAGCCTGCAGATTCCTCCACAATTCTTCCCTGTCCTCTCCCTGAAGTCCTCCTCCTCCTCCTCCTCCTCCTCCTCCTCCATCTCCTTCTCATTCACCTGTTGCCTTTTTTTATCTTCCCTTCCATCTCCACCTCTTCCATTTCTCCGCCTCACCTCCACCTCCACTGTCACTATTTGCTAACCTCCGCCCTTCCTTTTTCTCTTCCACTTATCTTTCTTCATCAACCTCTTCCACTTGTTCCTCATTCGCTTATTCCACTTTCATTTTTTTTTTCATTCATAGCAAGAAACGGCAGAAAATGATACGAGTTTCCTGTTCTTTCTCATTTCTCTTCTACTTTATTATTTCTTTCATCTAAATTCTACTCTCTACTTTACCTCTGTTTCCACTTTTATTTGCTCCTTATTCCCTTCTTCCACTTATAATTCTTTACCAATCCCTTTCATCCGTTTGTTATGCTCTTATTTCACTAATCTTTCTGTATCCTCTAACCCATTTCTCTGTATCTATCTCTATTCCCTCCTTCCTTCCTTCTTTCCTTCCTATCTCACCTTCATTCCTTCCTTCCTTCCTCCTTTTTTTCTCTGTATCTATCTCTATTCCTTCCTTCCTTCTTTCCTTCCTATCTCACCTTCCTTACTCTTTCCTCCCGTCCTTCCTTCCTTCCTTCTTTCCTTGCTATCTCACCTTCATTCCTTCCTTCCTTCCTCCTTTTTTTTCTCTGTATCTATCTCTATCTTTGCCTGAAAAGCTTATGCTTATATAAAGGCTGGCCTCTAACAATACATACAACATATGTAACTGTACCTAATAGGCTATTAATAAATGTTTCACAAAAAAAATGTTCTATTCCTTCCTTCCTTCCTTCCTTCCTATCTCACCTTCCTTACTCTTTCCTCCCGTCCTTCCTTCCTTCCTTCTTTCCTTGCTATCTCACCTTCATTCCTTCCTTCCTTCCTCCTTTTTTTTCTCTGTATCTATCTCTATTCCTTCCTTCCTTCCTTCCTATCTCACCTTCCTTACTCTTTCCTCCCGTCCTTCCTTCCTTCCTCGTTGTTTCCTCTGTATCTATCTCTATTCCTTCCTTCCTTATTTCCTTCCTATCTCACCTTCCTTACTCTTCCCTCCCTTCCTTCCTTCCTTCCTCTCCTGAACTTTCACCTCCGTCTTCCCTTACCACACCTATCTTCGTTAATCTTTCATCTCCCCTTCTCGATCCCTTCCCTCTTCCGCTTCCTCTTCCCCTTCCTCTTCCCGCTAATCCCCACCTCTTCGCCCTCTGCGCAAGCCAAACAACTTCTCCCAATGTCACACACTCTGAGTCTCACACTTTTTTTTTATTTCTTGTTCTTCCTCTTCCTGGTTTGTCAATATCCAATAATTTCTTTCTTACATTATTTATTCCTATTTTCTTTCTCCTCATCTTTATTTTCCTTTTCTCTACACTTTGCTTCATCCTTCTTCGTCTTGTTTTTCCTACGTCTATTTTCAGTACGGATTTTATTTACCTCTTCTATTATTTAACTTTTCATTTATCTTAATTTTCTTCTTTCCACTTCCATTTCTCTTCCCTTTCCATCTGTCTCTTCTATTTCTCTCTCTTCTCTCTTCGTGTATCTCTTCTCCTCCTTTTCGTCTACTCCCTCTCTCCTCTCTCCTTCCAAACTGCCTCATTTTGCACACTCCCCCCTTTACTCCCTCCTCCTCCTCCTCCTCCTCCTCCTCCTCCTCCTCCCTCCTCCTCCTCCTCTTGACTCCCTAATCAAGACATGTAGCCTCTTCGTGACCCAAACAAGCACACACACACATGCACACGTAAACGCACACACACACACGCACACACACGCACACATACACGCGAGGGAGTCTACATTCATTAGAGTCAAAGTTGAAACGTATGTAGTCTAAACACACACGCGCACGCACGGACACACACACACACACACACACACACACACACACACACACACACACACACACACACACAGATAGGTGGATAAATAGATAGATAGATAGAGAGAGAGAGAGATAGATAGATAGATAGATAGATAGATAGATAGATAGATAGATAGATACAGAGATACAGAGATAAAAGGAGATAAAGAAATACAGAAAGATAGAGAAAAAATATACAGGTAAACATTTAAACAATAATTAGAAAAAAAGGTTATATATAGAAGATAGAGAGACAGATAGATAGATAAACAGACAGATAGATAGTAAGAAATAAACAAACAAAATATAAATAAACAAATACAGAGAGAAAACAAAACAAAAAAGGGACAGGTAAACAGGTAAACACTAATCAGTAAAAAAACGGTAAAAACACAGGTAATTATATATCATTTGCCGGCTCTAACTCCCCCCACAGGCCTCGTACGTTATCCATTTACCTCACGCTGCAACATTTACCGTATTTCAATGTGTCGGTAATCCAGGTATTTGAGGCGATGCATAATTAGCGGCCCGCAGGTGAGATGGAAACCTGTCCCTTCCCTTCCCTTCCTCCCCTGGGCACTAATTAGCTCCTCCACAGGTATTTCCCGGCAGAGGAGGAGGAAGAGGAGGAGGAGGAGGAGGAAAGAAGTGGTGGAGGATTAGTGGATTGGAGGATGCAAGAGAGGAGGAGAACAGAAAATAAAACGATACAGAAAAGATTAATGGTAGACAAATTAATAATAATGATGAATAATGATAATAAAACTAATAGGCTTTTATCACCAAATCTAAATACAAAACAATTAATTTCATTCTCCAAAACGTCTTAGCAAAGGCAATTCATTCATGCAATTTCGAGCGACTAAAATTTTAAGGGAGGAAAATTTTAAGGTGAAATTTTAAGGGAGTAAAATTTTAAGGTCGTGAAAATTTAAAGGAGTAACATTTTAAGGTCGTGAAAATTTAAGGGAGTAAATTTTCAGATCGTGAAAATTTAAGGGAGTAAAATTTTAGATCGTGAAATTTTAAGGGAGTAAAATTATAAGGTCGTGAAACTTTAAGCGAGCAAAATTTCAAGGGAGAGAAATATTAAGCAAGAGAAACTTACCTCCAAGAACATCCCAAAAGGCACAGAAATATCGACCGGACGACTTCAATAGCGGCGTGACTTTGGGCTCCGGGCATAAAATCATGATCCGGGTGAGTCTGCAAGCGCCATGGTCTTAGCAGAGATTAGGCGAGTAAGTCTGCCGGCGCGGGACTTCTTAATTCTGAGCCGCGGGAAAGGCAGCCGCGGATTTCAATGAGAAGAACTTGGCGCGATTTTGTGAAGGCTATAGGCTCGCTCGCTCGCTTGCTTCCTCTCTTTGTCTGTCTTTCTTTCTCTGTTAGCGATGTGCGAATTTCAGCGGTGGACTGTTAAGCTTGAGAAGGGAAAGAGTGAGAGATGGCTACGCTGTTTAGTGAAGATAGTAGGCTCACTTGCTTGCTCTCTTTCTCTCAATATAAAGTTATGTTTTTTGCTCATTCTCTTTCTCTGGCTTTCTCTCTCTTTCTCTCTTGGCGGCCGCGAATTTCAGGAAGAACTTAGCGGGTTAGTGTTATGGATGAAAAGGTATTGTGAGGAATGGTTGGTGAAGAGTGTCGGATCACTCTCTCTCTCTGTCTCTATTTCGATTTAGCTTTCTTTCTCAGCGGCGCGGTGGTGAATATCTGAGGTAGCTTATATATGAGATAGCAAAGAGGAAGGGACAAATACGCTGGTTAAGACTGTAGCTCCCTTTCTCTTTATCTCTTTCGCTTTCTCTTTCTTACTCAGCGGTGACGAATATCTGGGGTAACTTATATATGAGATAGCAAAGAGGGAGGGTCGAATACACTTGTTAAGACTGTAAACTCGCTTGCTTGCTCACTCTTTCTCACTCTTTCTTCCTCTCTCCTTATCTTTCAATGGCAAATTTCATGGGTAACTTAGCGGTTTAGTGGGGACGGCAAAGACTGAGGTTGAGGCAGAGAAGGCAAAGACATGGATGGGAACTCTGCGTTGGTAACACTGAAGGCTTGCTCAC
>NC_066567.1:8990616-9010616 GCF_024679095.1 Eriocheir sinensis
AAGAACGAATGAAGGATGTACCAAAAAAAGAATAAAGAAAGGTAGGAAGGAAAGAAACCATTAGGAAGAGGGAGATAAGAGAAAATTGAAGGGTTAAGATAGCTTTTAAAAATGGAAAGTAGAATGGAAGAACGATTTTAAGAATGGAAAGTAGAATGAAAGAACGATTTTAAGAATGTAAAGTAGAATGAAAGAACGATTTTAAGAATGGAAAGTAGAATGAAAGAACGATTTTAAGAATGGAAAGTAGAATGAAATAACGATTTTAAGGATGGAAAGTAGAATGAAAGAACGATTTTAAGAATGGAAAGTAGAATGAAAGAACGATTTTAGGAATGGAAAGTAGAATGAAAGAACGATTTTAAGAATGGAAAGTAGAATGAAAGAACGATTTTAAGAATGGAAAGTAGAATGAAAGAACGATTTTAGGAATGGAAAGTAGAATGAAAGAACGATTTTAAGAATGATAAGTAGAATGAAAGAACGATTTTAGGAATGGAAAGTAGAATGAAAGAACGATTTTAGGAATGAAAAGTAGAATGAAAGAACGATTTTAAGAATGCAAAGTAGAATGAAAGAACGATTTTAAGAATGGAAAGTAGAATGAAAGAACGATTTTAAGAATGGAAAGTAGAATGAAAGAACGATTTTAAGAATGGAAAGTAGAATGAAAGAACGATTTTAAGAATGGAAAGTAGAATGGAAGAACGATTTTAAGAATGGAAAGTAGAATGAAAGAACGAGAACAGGAGGAAAACATTATATTACGAAAGCAGGAAACAGAAGATAGAAAAATAAAGAGAAACGTATAGGAAAAAAGGAAAAAGTAGAAGGGAGATAGACGTAATGAAAAATAAGAGTTGATTCTTTTATTTAATTACTAAACATTAAAAAAAAATACAATAGAAAAAGTAAGGAATTGAAAACACTTTGACTCTTAAAAACTGAACCCATTTTAAAAGAGAGAGAGAGAGAGAGAGAGAGAGAGAGAGAGAGAGAGAGAGAGAGAGAGAGAGAGAGAGAGAGAGAGAGAGAGAGAGAGAGAGAGAGAGAGAGAGAGAGAGAGAAAAGGGGAGGGGGACTGTACAAAGCTGGAGCACCGGCAAACATGACAGAAGCCTCGAAACACCTGTTGTAAGCCACGTGTGTGTGTGTGTGTTCCAAAGCATCAAACAACAATCACAAACACACACACACACACACACACACACACACACACACACACACACACACACACACACACACACACACAATGGAGTCTAAAGTGAGATAGACACGCATCATGATCACAATGAGAGAGAGAGAGAGAGAGAGAGAGAGAGAGAGAGAGAGAGAGAGAGAGAGAGAGAGAGAGAGAGAGAGAGAGAGAGAGAGAGAGAGAGAGAGAAAAACTGTAACCGAACAATGAACTTGATTAGATAACGCAAGGAAACACAAAGACAAAAAAAAAAACGATGAAAAGAATAACAAGAAAAGAGGAAAGTGAAAAATGAAAAATGAAAATTCGTAAAAAAAAAGAAAACGAGATAAAGCAAAAGTGAAGAAAAAAATAACAGGAAGGAAAAAAACAACGTGAAATAAAGACAAGAAGAAGCAAATCAATAAAGAAACAATAAGAAAGAAAATAGGAAATAAAGAAAATAGGGAGAAAAAAGCGTAAAGAAAATGTTTTAAAAGAAAATGATAAAGCAACGTAAAAGAAAAAAAACAACAACAAGACAAACCAACAAGGAAACAATTAGAGAGAAAGAAAAACAGAAAATAAACCAAAAAATGAATAAAAACGGGGAAAAAACTGAAAATAAACCCAAAAATTAATAAAAACGGGAGAAAAACTGAAAATAAACCCAAAAATGAATAAAAAAGGGGAAAAAACAGAAAATAAACCCAAAAATGAATAAAAACGGGAAAAACTGAGAATAAACCCAAAAATGAATAAAAACGGGAAAAAAACTAAAATAAAAACAAAAATGATTAAAAACGGGAAAATACTGAAAATAAACCCAAAAATGAATAAAAACGGAAAAACAAAATAAACCCAAACATGAATAAAAACGGGGAAAAAACAGAAAATAAGCCCAAAAATTAATAAAAACGGGGGGAAAACAGAAAAACTGAAAATAAACAAAAAATAAAATAAAAATTGGGAAAACAGTAAAGATCAAATATATATTCAGGCAAACAGTAACCACAAGGGGAACGAAAGGAAAAAAATATTACGCTACTCGGAGCAGAAACAATTGCTGGGGGACGCGAGAGAAATAAAATGGCTGCAGAGGAGAGAGAGAGAGAGAGAGAGAGAGAGAGAGAGAGAGAGAGAGAGAGAGAGAGAGAGAGAGAGAGAGAGAGAGAGAGAGAGAGAGAGAGAGAGAGAGAGAGAGAGAGAGAGAGAGAGAGAGAGAGAGAGAGAGAGAGAGATGGGAAAAGATAATAAAAAACAATAATAAGGAAGTGCAAACAAGAAAGGAAGAATGAGAGGAAGAAAGGAGAAAAGAAAGATAATCAAGAAGAGAAATAGATAGATTGACAGATAGATAGATAGATAGATAGATAGATAGATAGATAGAAAGATATATAGATTTAGAGAGAGATAATAGAGGTGCAAATCGTGATAAAGAAAAAAAAAAGAAAGAACACACGAAGTCAAATAAATAAATTGAAGAAAAGGATAAAAAAGTATAAATCAGAAAGTATATATTAAAGGTATGAATATTAATTATGACAAAGAATAAAAGAGAGAATAAAATACAGAAAGTTAAAAAAGACAAATTAATGACCATAACATCGATACAAAAAAAAAAACAAATCCAAAAATAGCGAAAAAATAGATATGAGGTCATTCAGGGTCAAAATAAATGCAAAAGAGAAAATAGTTATACCGAATTTGACTATAACAGAAAACGCATTGCCGTGAACGAACAGAAAACGGGAGGTGTTTGCATATACCACCACCATCACCACCACCACTGCCATCACCACCACCACCACCATTACCACCATACCATTACCACCAAAAAAACATCATTACCACTATCACCACCAACACCACACCACTTCCACCACCATCACCCCCACTACCAACCCCACCACCATCACCACCACCCATCACCATCACCATCACTACCACCACCATCACAACAACCACCACCACCACCATTACCACCATACCATTACCACTAAAAAAACATCATTACCACTATCATCACCACCACACCACCACCATCACCATCACCACCATCACCACCATCACCATCACCGCCGCTCTACGTGTCTTCCAGCACATCAAAGGAGGGCAGAAGCGGCGGCGGTTGAGGAAATATGTGTAATTAGGGTTGCCTGCTAATTACACTCCTTCTTTACATATTTAAATACCTGAAAGATGGGCCAAAGCTGACACGCTATTCATCTTTAAGAAAAAATAACTGATGTGTGTGTGTGTGTGTGTGTGTGTGTGTGTGTGTGTGTGTGTGTGTGTGTGTGTGTGTGTGTGTGTGTGTGTGTGTGTACTGTTTCCTTTTTTTCTTTATTTTTCCTCACTTTCACACTTTATTTTCGGTTTCTTTCCATTTTTTTCTTTTTTTTTCATACTTTATTTACATACTTTATTTTATACTTTCACTTTTTTCATTTCTCTCCATTTTTTTCATACTTTGTTTCCTCTTTCTTTCTCATTGTTTGTCTTGTTTGCGAGTCTCAATCACATTCCTTTTTCCCGTTTTTCGTTTTATTTTCTTATTTTCTCTATGTTTTTTTTGTTTGTTTCTTTCTTCCACATACATACATTCGCTATTCACCTTTAATAAAAAATTAAAAAATTCTGTGTATGTACCTGAGTGCTGTACTGTGTTTCCTTTTCTTATATTTCTTATCTCTTTTTCTTTCTTTCTTTTTCCTTTCTTTCTTTCTTCATCTTTTTCTTGTTTCTCATTAGTTGGTTTTTGTGTTTGCTAGTCTCTTTCTCACATCCCTTTTAATTATCTCACTTAATCAGATGCTAATTATTTTTTCAACTATCTGCTAGCACGTCCCTTTGGTTACTGGTGCTCTCTAAGTCTAGTTATGTTATCCGTCTATGCATTTTATTTTTATTACAGCTAAGGAGACAGTTCAAGGGCGTAAAGAAAATATTAAAAAAAAAACCGCTACTTACTGCTCCTGAATAGAGGTTAAAGGAGTGTCCAAAAAGAGAGGTCAATTTCGGGAGGAGAGGTGTCCTGATACCCCTCCTGTACCGTACCAGTATGTACTGTATTAAAAGTTGGTACCGTTTCCTCGTGTCAAAAAATAGAAATAAGGAAGCCAATGCGGAGATACTTTCTATTCTATTATTTTTTTCTATTTTTCTTTTTTTTCGTGTTTTTTTCTTTGCAAAGTCGTTTTTCTTTCTATTTTTTCTGTTATCTTATTCACGTGGTTTTTTTTTCTTTGCAATGTTATTTTCCTTTCCATTTTTTTGTTTTCTTATTCACGTGTTTTTTTTTTCTTTGCAATGCTATTTTCCTTTCTATTTTTCCTCGGTATCACTCCGAAGCCAATGCGAAGATACTTCCTACTCAATTTTTTCTATTATTTTGTTTTTTTTTCACGTTCTTTTTCTTTGCAATGTCGTTTTCCTTTCTATTTTTCCTCGGTATCACTCGAATGGTCTTTTCCCGCCTCTTATTACGTGTTCATTGGCGGGTAAAGTCGTGAATATTTATTGCTGATTCATTCAAATTCATTACCATGCAGATTCAATTTCTCTAATCTCCAATATTTGCTCCTGGAAACATATCTCAGTGCGCGCGCGTGTGTGTGTGTGTGTGTGTGTGTGTGTGTGTGTC
The DNA here is from genome assembly GCF_024679095.1 of Eriocheir sinensis. Lineage (NCBI taxonomy): Eukaryota > Metazoa > Arthropoda > Malacostraca > Decapoda > Varunidae > Eriocheir > Eriocheir sinensis. The sequence goes on from NC_066567.1 coordinate 8,995,440, forward strand.
TGTCTGTCTGTCTGTCTGTCTGTCTGTCTGTCTGTCTGTCTGTCTCAAGTCGAGTGTTTGTGTTTCCAAAAGGTTAACTTCTGACAGGAAACACTCAACAACTCACTGCAACTTATAACGAAGGGAACTACGATCAATGGTGGTAATAGTGGTAGTGGTTGTAGTGGTAGTAGTAGTAGTAGTAGTGGTGGTATTAACAGTGATGGTAGTAGTGGCAGTAGTAGTGGCAGTGGTGGTGCTATACAACTTTTCATAATACCATTTAAATACAACATCGTGTACCCTTTCTTTTCCCTCCATCCTTTCCTTCTTTCCCTCTTCCTTTCCCTTCCTCTTCAATCCCTCTCCTTACTCGTCCTCCCTCCGTCAACTTCCCACTCTTCTCTCCCTTCCCTCCCCTCTTCCTTACCAAAATAGAAGACCTGTTAGGCAAGGGAAAGCAAGGGAAAGAGGAGGAGGCGTGAGGTGAAAGGAGGCAAATAAAAGTAAAATTTGTGAGAATGGTGGTGAAGAAAATGAAGAAGGGAGGGAATATCAATGAAGGGACAGGAAACAAGATGGAAATGTGATGGATGTGGAAGGGAGAAATGAGAGACGGAGGGGGGGGGGGATAAAGGGGAAGAGAGAAGGGTGGAAGAGAAAAGGAAGAAGTAAAGAAGTGAGAAAGGAGGGAAGATTGGTGATAAAAAGGAGATAGAGAAGAGAGATAAAGAAGAGGACAGAGAAAAAGACGGAAAGAAGAATAGCAAAGAAAGAAAAAGAATAGAAATACAGGGAATATGAAGAGAGAGAGAGAGAGAGAGAGAGAGAGAGAGAGAGAGAGAGAGAGAGAGAGAGAGAGAGAGAGAGAGAGAGAGAGAGAGAGAGAGAGAGAGAGAGAGAGAGAGAGATAGGGACAGATGGAGAGAGTTATTGACAGTAACATTTCCAAACACAAGAGGAATATTGAGTTTTTGAAAAGAGAAAAAAGGAAAACAAAAAAAAGTGAGAAGGAATGAAAACGTGTACTCTTTTTTTTACCATTCTCTCTCTCTCTCTCTCTCACATAGATTAATAGACAAGGAATAAAAAGAATAATACAAAATATGAACAAAGGAAAGGAATAAACGAAGAGAAATAAAAGAAACGGCTAAGAAAGGAAATAATAACAGATAAATGAAAATAACTTAAAGAAAAATGAAATAATGGAAAACAAAGTAAATGATAAAGAATAATATAGGAGTAATAGAAAGGGTATGAATAAACAAGATAGGGGAAGAGAAAGAGGAGAGATAAGACAGATAAAATGAAGAGAGGAAGAGAGAAAGAACAGAGAAAGAATGAAACAAAGAGAAATTTGGCAAAGGCATAGAAGAGGAAAAAGAAGAAACAGGAATAAAAAGAAGAAGAAGTACAATAACAGATAAATGAGAAGAAACAAACGGAAACAGAAGAAAAATTAAGGAAAAGGAGATAGAGAAGAAGTAAAATAAGAAGAAGAAGAAAAAGAAGAAGAAGAAGAAGAAGAAGAAGCATGAGAAAGATAAAACACAAAATAAATCAGAAGAGAAAACGAAGAAAACCCAGAGAAGCAAGCGGAGGAGGAGGAGGAGGAGGAGGAAGAAGAAAAGGAGGAGGAGAAGGGAGAGGAGAAAGATAAAGAATGACTAAGAGGAGAAGGAAGGAGAATGGCGTTAGCTTTATTATGCTCATACAAGACACTCATAAATTTAAGGCAAATATGAGAACCTACAGTGGTGGTGGTGGTGGTGGTGGTGGTGGTGGGAAAGACCTCACGAAGGGAAGCCAAGAAATGAGGCGTGAAGAGAAGAAGGAAGAAGAAGGAAAGGAAAGAAGAAGTGGAGGAGAAAGGAGAATGAAAAATGGAGGGAGGAAAGGAGAGGAAGGAGGTGGCGAGGTAAAGAGATGCTGGGAAGAGGAAGATAGAAGGAGAGGAAGGGAAGAAAGATGGAAGAAAGGAAGGAGATGGCGAGGTAAAATGATGGTGGAAAGAGGAAGAAGGAAGGAGAGAAAGAAAAGAAAGAAGGAAGGAGGTGGCGAGGTAAAGAGATGCTGGAAGGAGGAAGAAGGAAGGAGAAAGATGTGGCATATGATTAAGATAAAAAAATACGAAGGAGGAAAAGGAGGAAGGAAGGGAGACAGCAAGAGGAAAAAAGGAAGAGAGGGAGGAAGAGAAGATATATGATGAAGAAGAAGAAGAAAAGGAGAATTGGGACACGGAAGAGAAGGAGAAAGGAGGTCAGGATAGAAGCAAGGGAAAGGAAGGAAAGGAAGGAGAGAGACAGAGAAAGAAAAGAAGAAAGAAGGGAAAGAGGAAGAAAAGAAGGGAAAGAGGGATGAGGAAATAGTGAAAGCGGGGAAGGAAAAGTTTGAAAAAAAAGAACAGAAGAAACGAGAAAAAAATAAACAACACCCACGAAAGTAAGGAAGAAAGGAAGGAAGGGAGAGAAAGAATGATAAAAGGGAGGAAATAAAGAAGAGAAAAAAGAAGGGAGAGAAAGAATGATAAAAGGGAGGAAATAAAGAAGAAAAAAAAGAAGGGAGAGAAAGAATGATAAAAGGGAGAAAATAAAGAAGAGAAAAAAGAAGGGAGAGAAAGAATGATAAAAGGGAGGAAATAAAGAAGAAAAAAAAAAGGAGATACAGTGAGCAAAGAAGATTAGTGATTTAAGTCAGAAATGGAGAAAAGGAGAGAGCAGGGAGAGAGGAAGAAGGGGGAGAAGGAAATGTTTGATGATGGAAGACATGGAGAGGGAAGGAGAGGAGGGGAGAGGAGGAGAGAGAAAAAGTAAGTCATGGAAATACGAAGAGATCAAGCAGAAGGGAAGGAAGGAAGGAAGGAAGGAAAGAAGGAAGGAAGAAAGAAAGAAAGAAAGGAAGGAAGGAAGGAGGAAGGAAGAAAGAAAGAAAGGAAGGAAGGAAGGAAGGAAGGAAGGAAGGAAGGAAGAAAGAAAGAAAGAAAGGAAGGAAGGAAGGAAGGAAGGAAGAAAGAAAGGAAGAAAGAAAAAAAGAAAGAAAGAAAGAAAGGAAGGAAGGAAGGAAGGAAGGAAGGAGGAAGTCAGTGCTCATTAAAATAAAACAAAAGCAGGAAGAATAATGAGAAGAATAAAGAAAAGGGAGAAGAAAGGAGGGAAAATCTCTCTCTCTCTCTCTCTCTCTCTCTGAATCGCACGACAAATAACAATTAAGTCTTTGCAATTACTGTCACTTGTTCTCACCTTCCCTCACCTGGATTTTACCTTCACTCGATAATTAAGAAGAAAAAAAAAGGTAGAGGAAGAGAATAAACGAAAATAATTATTATAAAAGAAGCAGCTAAGATTGACCGTCATAAAATAAAGCAATAAAAAATGTATATAATGATCGTGACAATAATAATAATAATAATAATAATAATAATAATAATAATAATAATAATAATAATAATAATAGTAATGTAGATTTAATAGACAATGTGGTAAGTTAAAGACAGATACCTACACACACACACACACACACACACACACACACACACACACACACACATGGACTAACAAGATAAGACATGAAAGGACAGAGAGAGAGAGAGAGAGAGAGAGAGAGAGAGAGAGAGAGAGAGAGAGAGAGAGAGAGAGAGAGAGAGAGAGAGAGAGAATTTTCCATTTCCATACGCTGTTCAACTAGGGAGCTGTTTGTTTTGGGTATGTTGTTTTTCCTTTCCCTTTTTTCGCTTTCCTTTCAAGAGTTTCGAAAAATGGCGAAATATAAATCAAATCGGGATATACAATTTCTCTCCACCACTTTCACTTTCTCTCTCTCGTGGCCTTGTTACTCGCCCGCTAGGACAAACACACTTTAATGGAGTTCTCATCATCGCGACAGAAGCTAAATTAATTGTCAAACAGTCCACTAGGAAACTCAACCACTCGAAAACGTAACAGTATACCCTTAAACTTCACATATATGACATCCCAGGCAATAAAATCTTAGGTGTAATTCCCTTAGATTTTGTACACATTAAAAAGATAAGTGTATTTCCCGTAGATTTCAACAAACGTGACCAAGCAATAAAAAGTTAAGTGTATTCCCCTTAGACTTACTGAACACAAGCAAGCACCAAAAACTAATTGTATAGCCTTAAAATATGCAAAGAAAGGGACCTGGCCATAAATCAGAACGACCAAACAGGAATAAAAATACGAAAGAATTAAGTTTGCCCTAAATAATCAGAAAATCAAATCCTGGCAATAAAATGAAGCGTATCAGAATGAAAAAAAAAAAAAAGGTAATACATTGATTTCAGGTAATTAGGAGGAGAGGTATCATGACACCTCTCCTCCCGAAATTGACCTATCTTTCGGCCACTCCTCTCGACTCTTTGTAGGAGCAGTTGAGTAGCGGGCTTTTTTTTCATTGTTCTCTTTTTTTGCCCTTTTTGACCCTTTTCCTCTACTGTAAAAAAAAGTAAAAAAGTAAAAAGTAAAAGAATGAAAAAAGGAACAGTATATCCTTAAAATCAACAGAAGAAAAAAACATACACTAAGAATCTGATAATCCACTTTTAAAATAAACAAAATATGACCACAAGCACTAACTCGTTAATTTTAAGTCTCCCTTCATGTTGCTTCTTCTGTTACCACAATTATGCAGCACTAAAAACTAATTATACGCTTTTAAAATGAACAAAATATTATCGCAAGCACTAATACAATGATTTTAAGCTCCTTACAACTAATTACTCTCTCCCTGTCTCCTTCCTGTTGCTTCTCCTGTTGCCACGATTAAGCAGAACAGGAAAACAGAGGCGCTGAATAAACACTACACTCCCCTTTTCGTTCCTTTCCTTTTCATTTCAATTCTTTATTCCTCTCTTCTACCTTATTCTATTCAGATAAGCTCTGTTAATCTGTTTCTTGTGTTTAAATCAGAATAAAAAAGCAAGAGACAAAAAATAACAAACAGTATAATAGCAAGATAAACTTTTTTCTGCTCATTCACTAAATAACAACAAAGGGAACTGAGATATTTGAGACCAGACGCTTTACTAATAAAACAAAAATAATAAAACACAAAAAAAACGGAAGTGATATCAAAGTCATTATTATTTCGTCCTCTTTATTGTTCTTTGTTGTATGGAGATTAAAAGAGAGGTGCGTAAAGCTTATTAGCGCGCGTGTGTGTGTGCGTGTGTGTGTGTGTGTGTGTGTGTGTGTGTGTGTGTGTGTGTGTGTGTGTGTGTTCTTTTTTTCTTTCTTTCATTTCACTTCACTGCACTTTTCCTTCCTTTTCTTTCATATTCTTTTCTTTTATTCTCTCTCTTCTACCTTTTTCTGTTCACTTATATTCTTTAATTCACTGCATTCCATAAACCAAATATTCAGAAACCAAATATTCAGAAACCAGGAATATTCAGAAACCAAACATTCAGAAACCAAATATTCAAAAAACAAATATTCAGAAACCAGGAATATTCAGAAACCAGGAACATTCAGAAACCAGGAATATTCAAAAACCAAATATTCAGAAACCAAAAATATTCAAAAACCAAATATTCAAAAGCGAGGAATATTCAGAAGCCAAATATTCAAAAACCATAAATATTCAGCAACCAAATATTCAGAAACCAAAAATATTCAGAAGCAAGATATTCAGAAACCAAAAATATTTAGAAATCAAAAATATAAAAAAAAAAACAGGAATATTCAGAAACCAAAAATATTCAGAAACCAAAAATATTCAGCAACCAAATATTCAGAAACCAAAAATATTCAGAAACAAGATATTCAGAAACCAAAAATATTTAGAAATCAAAAATATAAAAAAAAACAGGAATATTCAGAAACCAAAAATATTCAGAAACCAGATACTCAGAAACAAGAAGGAAAGGAAAAAGACAAGAACAAGGGGAGCAAGTGTTTGTGTGTGTGTGTGTGTGTGTGTGTGTGTGTGTGAGAGAGAGAGAGTGTGTGTGTAGTGTTCTGATGAAATACAAACCACAGTAAGCCTCTGTAAACCCTCGTGCCACTAATATTACGATCATCAGAATTATTATAAACACTAAGCCGCCCGTCGACCCCATTACGATATACGCGTCCACAATATCACCATTAATGACTTTCGCGATGATGATACTAATGATGAAATCCATTATACGCGAACACAATGATGCTGCTCTCTCTCTTCTTATGTTTTCCACTTATCTTTTTTTCTTTTTTATCATTTATTCTCACTTCATTTCCCTTTCCTTTTCTTTTCTTTTATCTTCTTTTTTCCCTCTTCTATCTTTTTTCCACCCATTTATTTTCTATTCTTCACTGCAGTTGCATTCCATAAACCAAATATCATCTCTCTCTCTCTCTCTCTCTCTCTCTCTCTCGCACACGCACACCTTGCAACCCTTTCACCTTACCTATCTAATGCTTTTACACGTTAATGAAGACAACACAGGTAACCTCACTTAATATTCGTGGTGGTGGTGGTGGACAGGTGAGGTGTGGGCAGGTAATTAAGTGCTACGCTTGAACGGGTGTGGAAGGCTGTGAAGATAAATGGAGGAGATAAAGGAGAGGGAGAGTGAAGGGAGGGAGAAGTGGAGGAAGAATGAAAAAAGAAAACATAGAAGAAGAAAGAATGAGAATGAGATACGTTAAAAAGAAGTTGAGAGAGAGAGAGAGAGAGAGAGAGAGAGAGAGAGAGAGAGAGAGAGAGAGAGAGAGAGAGAGAGAGAGAGAGAGAGAGAGAGAGAGAGAGAGAGAGAGAGAGAGAGAGAGAGAGAGAGAGAGAGAGAGAGAGAGAGAGAGAGAGAGAGAGAGAGAGAGAGAGAGAGAGAGAGAGAGAGAGAGAGAGAGAGAGAGAGAGAGAGAGAGAGAGAGAGAGAGAGAGAGAGAGAGAGAGAGAGAGAGAGAGAGAGAGAGAGAGAGAGAGGGGTCAAATCAGTCAAACAATATTTTGTGAAACTGTGAAAATAAAAAAAAAGAAATAAAAAATGGATATATAGAAAGAGAAAAACGCAGAGAAAGAAAGAAAAAGTGAAACAAATCAAGCAATAATTGACGAAACGTGAAAATAAAATTAAAAAATCAGACTGACTAACTGACAGACAGACACGAAAAGAATAAAAAAAAAGGAAAAAGGAAACTAGACAAAGGAAAGCAACAAACAAACAAACAAAACAAAACAAAACAAAACCTTTAATAAACAAATAGAAAACAACAACAAAAATAGACATACAATATCCCAAAAAATAATAAAAAATAATAAAAATACACTAAAACCCGATTGGCCAGCGAAAGGGATACGTCTCTGGAGGAAAGAATGGAGGGAAGGGAGGAAAGGGAGGGAAGAGAGACAGGAGGGGGAAGGGGAGAGGAAGGGAGAGAAGGACGGACAGATGTGGGGAGGAAGTGAGGGAAGGGAGGAAGGGAGGATGGGAGAGGAGGAGGAGGAGGAGGAGGAGGAGGAGGGAGAGGAAAAAAGGAAAGCGAAAAGAGTGAGGGAAGTGAAGAAGAGACAAGAGAGAGGTTCTAAATCATTGCTTGTGGTTAGGGAAGAAGAGGAGGAGGAGGAGGGAGCGTGGTCTGGCTGAGGAAATGAAAGAGGACAGAAAGTAGTGGGCATGAAAAGGAGGAGGAGGAGGAGGAGGAGGAGGAGGAGGAGGAGGAAGAAGAGGAGGAAGAGGAGGAGGAGGAAAAAGAGGAAGAAGAAGAACAGGAGGAACAAGAAAAACAGAAACAAGATCAAGAAAGAAAAGAAGAGCAAGAGGAATAGGCAGAATTAAAAAAAATGTAGCAAAAGACGAAGAAAACGAAGAAAGAAAAAAAGAAAAAGAAAGAAGAAAACAAGAAGAATTAAAGGGAAAGGAAACAAAAAAAGAAAGAAAGAAAGGAAGCAAAACAGGATAAGAACAGGCAAGAAAAAAAACAATGAAAAGAAGAAGAAGAACAAGAAAAACAAGAAGAAGAAGAAGAAGAAGAAGAAGAAGAAGAAGAAGAAGAAGAAGAAGGGCTGGGATATATTTTTCAAGAAGAGAACGAGTAAAATTATGACCACGACGAAGGAACCAGAGAATGAGAAATTACTATGCCAGAATTACTCGCCTCTTACGTGTGTTTGTGTGTAGGGGCGAGGAGGAGGAGGAAGAGGAGGAGGAGGAGGAGGAAGAGGAGGAGGAGGAGAAGGAGGAGGAGGAAGAGGAGGAGGAGAAGAAGGAGGAGGTTGGGGAAGCTAAGTGATTCGGATCAGGAAAACTAGTGATATACTTTTTCCTCTTTTTTTCTCCATCAATATCTTACTTTTTTCTCCTTTTCAAACTCTCTCTCTCTCTCTCTCTCAATGTATTCTTGTCTCGAGTTTTCCCTTTCAAGTCCAATTTTTTCTTCTTTAACACGAAACTTACACGTCTATATTTTTTTTTCCTTTTTATACGTCAATGTCTTTTTTACCTTTTCCGTTCCTTAATGCGACTTATCTAAATACTTCTTGGCTGTTCTTTTATATCGCTCAAAGGCCTTCACGTCGACTCTTTCTTCGCTGTTTGGCTCATTATGTCTTCGGGAGGAGAAAGAGTTGGCTTGCAGGACAGATGGAAAGGAAAGGAAAAGAAGAAATGAAGAGAGGAAAAGAAATGAGGAAAAGTTAAGTCCAGGAAACATTATCTGAAGTCGTTTTTGGCACTTGGAATAGTTAATCTCTTTCTCTCTTTTTCTCTGTCTATCTATCTATCTATCTGTCTCACTTTCAGCTCGTGTCCCGTGTTGTTTAATTACTGATGACCCCGTGCCTGTTCCTGGTCTGACATTTCGAGGTAAGGAAAGTAAGAGAGAGAGAGAGAGAGAGAGAGAGAGAGAGAGAGAGAGAGAGAGAGAGAGAGAGAGAGAGAGAGAGAGAGAGAGAGAGAGAGAGAGAGAGAGAGAGAGAGAGAGAGAGAGAGAGAGAGAGAGAGAGAGAGAGAGAGAGAGAGAGAGAGAGAGAGAGAGAGAGAGAGAGAGAGAGAGAGAGAAGGTGCAATATGTAAACTTACCTCCATTCTCTCCTCTTTATCTCCATTCTCTCATTCTCTTTACCTCCCATTCTCTCCTGTTTTCCTCCATTCTCTCCCTCTCTTTTCCTTCGAAGTGTTGCAGTGTGAACATGAAAGGCAATTAGAATATAAAAAAAGGGGATAAAGAAAAAGTCAATCAATAGTTTTTTCCTGGTTCGAGTCACTTATTTTCCTCCTCCTCCTCCTCCTCCTCCTCCTCCTCCTCCTCTTCCTCCTCCTCCTTCTCTCCTCACCTCCCCCCTCATCAAAATACCATGACAACGTATGCAGGGGAAGGTTCATTAGATATTTTACGTATTTTTGTTTATAATTTTTCTTCTCTTTCTTTTTAACTGTCAACTCGAGGATATGACCGGCCTTGACGCTGTTTGGAGAGGGAGTGAGAGGCGCTTCACACTATAATCAGACACGGCCACACGATAAATTAAATATAGTGACATTAATCTATTTTTTCTTTGTGCAGTGTCGCGAAACCGGAAGTATGATGAGGTTGCAGTATTCACAATGGGTGAGAATCACGAACAAATATTATGAGACAGACACGGTAACTTCGATATATATACTTTTATTTATTATTTTCTTTTTTCATAATAATTGTTTATGTGATTTGAAGAGCAGTTACAGTATATGAAGAGCAGTTATGATATTTAGAGTTGGTGTATAATTTTCAGTACTTACATCACAAAAGAGGAGGGTATCTGGACACCTCTCCTCCCGAAATTGACCTCTCTTTCGGCCACCTCTTTGGATTCTTTTTAGGAGCAGAGAGTAGCGGGCTTTTTATATTATTGTTTCCTTTTTGTGTGCCCTTGAGCTGTCTCCTTTGTTGTAAAAAAAAAAAAAGACAAAATGGTTAAGAAATATAAATTTTCTTTCTCTTTTTCTTTCTTATGAGTGTTGAACCATGTGATATGAAAAGCAGGTGCGATATTTAGAATGGTTCAGAATCCCTTCCAGCATATCAAAAGACAGACGCAAAATAGCTGATACATATAAACTTTTCTTTCTCTTTTTCTTTCTTAATAAGTGTCAAACCATGTGATATGAAAATGTTACAATATTTAGAATGGTTCAGAATCTCTTCCAATATATCACAAGACAGACGCAAAATAGTTAAGAAACATAAATTATTCTTTCTCTTTTTCTTTCTTAAGGGGGGGTTGCCTTAAAATTAAAACATATGCATTTACTTATGCATTTACTTTGTTTTAAGTTAGGGGATGTTAATAGAGAGAAGAACAATGGTTTAATGGAAGAGGTGCAGGACGAAAATGGGGTTAAGGTTGCCGGGGATGAGGTTTAAGGGGGGCTTCTCTAAAATTAAGGGAAATGGTGTCAGGGTTGCCTTAATAAGTGTCAAACAACGTGATATGAAAAACAGGTGCAATATTTAGAATGATTCAGAATCCCTTCCAACATATCAAAAGAGAGACGCAAATTAGCTGATACATATAAACTTTTCTTTCTCTTTTTCTTTCTTAGTAAGTGTCAAACCACGTGATATGAAAAACAGTTACAATATTTAGAATGGTTCAGAATCCCCTCCAACATATCACAAGACAGACGCAAAATGGAGGTCAGTTTACTTATTGCACCTTCTCTCTCTCTCTCTCTCTCTCTCTCTCTCTCTCTCTCTCTCTCTTTACTTCCTTTACCTTGAAATGTCAGATCAGGGACAGGCACGGAATCATAATTATTTAAAGAGCCAGTCAGGAACATTCAAACAACACGGGACACGGGCAGGAAGATAGATAGATTGATAGATACATAAACAGATAGATTGATAGATAGCTGATAGATATAAACATTTCTTTCTTCTTTCTTTCAGTACGCGAAGAACAATAAGATATGAAAAACAATGATAACGTTCAGAACACACATACACACGCAAACTTCAACTACTTTATTTTTCACCGGCTGTCTCTCCTTCCCTTTTATTCTACCTTACTTTTTTTATATCGAAGTGTCAGACCAATCTTCCTTCTCTCCTTTTTTTTCCATTTACATTACTTTATTTATTTCGAAGGTATTGAGGTGATCACGAGACACACACACACACACACACACACTCAAAAACATTACTAAACACACACACACAAAAACACACACAAACACACACAGAAGCTCAGGTATTACAGTGATCACGAGACCGCCCCCCCTCCTCCCCCCCCCCCCCCCAAACACACACACGACACCAACAAACTCACAGACAAACTCCCATGAATAAATTGGAGAGCTCGACCCACACTTTTCCTTTCATTTTTCCACAGGTAGCGGCGATTCAGATCCTCAGGTGTGATTCGAGCGGCGGGTTATTTACGTCATGTTATGCCGCCTGGAATGAAGGACGCAAGGGGAAGGGTAGGTGAAGGGACTGGTGGACAGGGGAAGAGATGAAGGGTGGAGGGGAGGAGAGGGAAGGGAGGAGGGGAAGGGTAGAGGGGAAGGAGGAGAGGAAAGGGAAAGACTGCATGTTTAATGAGAGGAATCGGATTGCGGGAGAGAGATGGATGATATACAGTCGTTTTAAATGTCATTGGATTTTCTTTATGGTAACCGCAGGGGGCTGGAGGGGAAGGCGGGAGACAGGTAAGGAGTGAATGGAAGGGAGGTAAAGAGGAAGGGATTAGAAGAAGGGGAAGGAAGGAGAGGTGTTTGGAGAAGGGATTAGAAGAAGGGGTAGTGGAGTATGAAAGGGAAGGGGTGAAGGGAAGGAGGTTAAGGGGAAGGGATTAGAAGAAGGGGAAGGAAGGAGAGATGAAGGGACAAGGGATTAGAGGAAGGGGAAGGAAGGAGAGATGAAGGGACAAGGGATTAGAGGAAGGGGAAGGAAGGAGAGATGAAGGGAGAAGGGATTAGAGGAAGGGGAAGGAAGGAGAGATGAAGGGACAAGGGATCAGAAGAAGGGGCAGTAAGTACGAAGGGGAAGGGGTGAAGGGAAGGAGGTTGAAGAGGAATGGATTAAAAGGGGGTTAGTAAAAAGAAGGAACTATTTAAATTAAGGGAAAAAAGAAATACACTGGGCAGACTTAGGGATTAGAAAAAGGGGTATTAGAGTATGAAATGGAGGGGGTGAAGGGAAGGAGAGTGAAGATAAATGGATTAGAAGATGACAGTTAAAAGAAGGAACTATTTAGATTAAAGAGAAAGAAATACACTGGGCAGACTTAGTGTAAACAGGAGATCAAATTTAGACAGCGTTGCAAAAGTGGACGCATAACTGGAATACAAAAAAACAACTGAATTCCCTTAACCTGGTAAGTCTGGGGAAGCAAAGTAAGGAACACCACACCACGACCTTAAAACTCTGAGTACAGGTAAGAAACAGGTCCACAGCGGCATTGAGAGACAGAAAAAAGACACGTATTGAACCTTAGCAGTGCAAATGGATAGCAAATGGAGAGGTGAGGATGAGAGGTGGAGAATGCCGTAGAAAAATATAAAAGGAAGAAATGACAGACACAAACAACCGGGAATCGAACCTTTAAAGAGGAGATTGGGAAGTTACGAAGAGAGTGGTTAAGGAGAATGACTTTGAGAACGAGAAAAAGGAAGAATTGAAGAGATGATTGGAGGTGAACATACAGAGAGCAAATGGGAGTGTGAAGAACAGAGGAAGAGAATGACATAAAAAAACGAGAAAAAGAAGACTTGAGAGGAAGAAATGAATGAAACTAAACATACAGAGAAAAAGGGAGTGAAGAAAAGGAAGGATGAAGAGGAAAAGATGATTGAAAGTGAATAGGAGAAAGCGAGAGGATATGAGAAGAGGATGAATTAAGAGAAAGAAAGAAATGGAATACAACATAGAGAAAAGGATGATGATGGATAAGAAGAAAGACGAAGAAAACGAGGAAAAGGAAGAAGTGAGAGAAATGCTAGATGAATGGAAGTGGACATAGAGAGAAAAAGATGATGATTGAGGAGAAATATATAGAAAAAAAGAATAAGGAAAAAATAGAAAGGAGAGATGGATGGAATTGAACCTTTTGCACACACACACACACACACACACACACACACACACACACACACACACACACACACACACACACACACACACACACACACTAAACACATCATTTAAGTTATATACATCTTTGAAGGTCGCATTCCGCAAACCAAATCTCTCTCTCTCTCTCTCTCTCGGTGATGGCTCTCCTACAAATCAAATCCACCTCTCTCCTCTCCTCTCCTCCCTCTCCTGCCCCTCCCCCACCTCCCTCTCTCAGTAAGACCCGCCTACAAACTTCCCTTTTAACTTTGCTTGCTCCCTCCGCCCGTGAAATGGAGTTCGATCTTATTTCCATGGGTTTGAAAGGCAGGCTGTCGGGGGCATAGTGAAGAGACGGGCGGGAAAGAAGCGAACCAACAAAACAGGACGAGGGATGAATGCATGAAAATATATATACAAAATGAGTTCTTCAATCCCCCTCCCCTCCCCCCCCCCTATGTCCCAGTCTCTTTTTACCTTAGACAGAAAAATTTAGCATGTCTTTTTTTTTTGCTTTATTTAGGACGAGGGATGAATGCATGAAAATATATATACAAAATGAGTTCTTCAGTCCCCCTCCCCTCCCCCCCCCCCTATGTCCCAGTCTCTTTTACCTTAGACAGAAAAATTTAGCATGTCTTTTTTTTTTTTTTTTTTTTTGCTTTATTTAGGACGAGGGATGAATGCATGAAAATATATATACAAAATGAGTTTTTCAGTTCCCCTCCCCCCTATGTTCCAATCTCTTTTACCATGTCCCAATCTTAGACGGAAAGAAAATAGCATGTCTTTTTTACTTTTTGTTTTTTTAGGACGAAAGTGAAGGCAAAATATATACACAAAATGAGTTCTTCAGCCTACTTCCCTTCCCCCTACCAACACCCTTTCTTACTAACCTATCCCAATCTTAGACGGAAAAATATGTATCTGTCTGGTCTTTTATACCTTTTTTAGAACGAAGGTGAATGCATAAAATTTATATACAAAATGACTGTTTAAAATCCCTCCTCCCTCGCCCTCCTCTACCTTCAATACCTTATTTTGACATTTTTTTCCTAATCTTACACGGAAAAAAGGAAAAAACTTACATGTTTTTTTTACGAGGGAGAATGAAGAAAATACATACAAAATTACTTTTTCGGTGATGGGACTGGTGGATAGGGGAAGGGACAGTGATGGTGGAGGTTGTAGGTTAGAAGAGAGGAGGAAGAGGAGAGGAAAGGAGAGAGGAGAGAAGCTGCAAGGTAGAGAGGAGGAAAAAGAGAAGGGAGAAATGGGAGAAACTGGATGGTAGAGGAGAGAAGAGAGAGGAGGATGGAGGGATGAGAGAGAAATTAAAGAAAAGAGAGATGAAGGGAGAGAAGAAGCTGGAAAGCAGAGGGAAGGAACCAGAGAGAGAGAGGAAGGGAAGGAGGGAAGAGGTAGGAGTGTAGAAGGTAGGAGGGGAGGGAGGGAGGAGGAAGATAGGAGAGAAGAGTGAGGCTGGATGATGAAGGGGAGAATGCACGGAGGAAGGAAGGGTGGGAGAGAGGAAGAGGCTAGAGGGAGGAAGAATAGGAGGGAAGGAGGGAGGGGAAGAAGATGGACGAGATGAAATCAGAGAGACAGCTGGAGACAGAGAGATAAGCAAACAGGGAGACAAGGCGAGGGAGAACAATGGAAGATGGAGGAGGAGGAGGAGGAGGAGGAGGAGGAGGAGGAGGAGGAGGAGGAGGAGGAGGAGAACGAGGAAGAAGAAGAGAAGGAGAAGCACAACGACGATGATGGAGGAACGAAACGAGGGCAAAGAAAACAGAGGAGAAAGATAAAGAGAAGTGGGAGAAAGAAAATACATAACAACCTGAGCTGGAGGGCCTCGAGAAGGGTAACTAAAGAAAATGGACGAATTGGGTGACAGAGGAAAGGAATAGCGAAGGGCGTGAAGGAAGGGGAGGGCAAGGAAAGGAAGGAAGGGATTGACGGATCTTATAGCAGAGGAAAGAAAGGGAGATGGGATAAGAAATGGATGTCAAAGGAGGGCGGTAACAAAGGGAGTGAAGGAAGGGGAGGGCAAGGAAGGGAAGGAAGGGATTGACGGATCTCATAGCAGAGGAAAGAAAGGGAGAAGGGAGTAAAAAGAATGAAATAGAGATAGATGAAAATTGGGACAGGTGTTGAATTGGAT